>NW_007726782.1:187796-189484 GCF_000696425.1 Galeopterus variegatus | reverse complement strand
TACATTATAAATTTAAAAATTAGATGTGTGAAGAGTAACTTTGAAATGCATACAAAAAAAAAAGACAGTATCTAAAAATAGTTGTTTTCCTCCCTCACTCAATAATGGAATTTATTACAGTAAAATTTACCATTATAGACTGTTCTTTTGTTCAAGTGTTGTCCTTGATTTCAGTTGCTTTAACATTCTCTCGTCACGCTCTACCTGGTAGGAGAAAACCACAGAACCAGCGAGATGAACTGTCTGTCTTTGTTTATTGGGGCTGCCGTTGCTGTCTTGGTATCTATACTTCATTGCTCTCTCCATCTGTATGAATTCCTTAGGAAAAGGATCCTTGAAGACATGCAAGTGCTGAGCTGTGATATTTTATTTACATAATTTTTTTTATTTGTCTGCCCGTTTGATATTGCTATCTCATTTTTCCATGTTATAGCAGTAACAAGTTTTAGATTCTAAGACACTTTATATTTCAACTCTAAGTCTTAATAAGAGGGGAAGTTCATTTAACAATGGCCCCTTCATGGAAATATGCCCATATTTAGACAACTTTATGCAGCTGTGGTCATTCATTCAGTAAACAGTTATTGAATACCTATTCAATTTCGTATCTTATGCTAGAATCTAAATAGGGAGTTGTGGACAAAACACTACAAACAGTGCTGGCACATGGTAACTATTCCAGTTGAACCTTAACATCATCATATGATTCTGGATAGAAATGTATGGATAGACAGTTCTTTGGAAGTACAGAAAAAACATCTACAACCACTACTATCCTGAGTACCAACTTAAATTTAACAGAAAATTATAACCCTGCCCCAGATGAGCTTATAAAAAATTTTTAAAAAGCTCAAATGTTTTACAATTATTTTGACCATGTCCATTCCTTCATTTGTAACTTTATTCTGATTAATACAAGTCAGAATTTTTTTTATTTACTCATTTAACAAGTGTTTTAAGGACTCATGTATTGCATTGTTCTAAGTATTTTACAAGTAAGTATAAATCTCCTAACATCTCTATGAGGTATAGGTACTTCACTGTCCTGATTTTACAGAGAAGGAAACTGAGGCACTGAGAGATTAAGTCATTTGCCAGAATCACTTAAATAGTAAGTGGGGGATCCACAGCCAGACAGTCTGACTCCAAAATTTATCCTCTTAGCTTCTCCACTTTGCTATTTTTCTGAAGTACTTCAATATTTATATAATGATTTACCTTCTTAAAAAGTGTGATGATCTCTGACTGTCTGACACTTGGACACATCTGGTAGGACACTGTAGTAGGTAGGATTCACCCTGCCTGAAAATGGGAAAGTTTCCAAAGAGCAGCCTACACAGGAGTGAGTCCCTGGCATGTAAACACTCTCAGATCCTTATGAGCCAGAGGTAAACAAATGTGTGTCAAACCTTCCATCCAGTCCAAGTTGTCCATCGTCCATCTCTCCATTACTTGTTTATATATAAAAATAATGTGTGCTAATTAGAGAATATTTAGAAGAAAACAGAATAGAATTTAAAAAGTTAAAATCATCTTATACTCATCGCCCAGAGATAACCACTGATGATATTTTCATATATTTCTTTCATATTTTTCTAGGCCTAACAAATATATATGAACATTTTTTCATATTTGTGGTTATACTGTGTATGTGTTTACACACACACAGTTTTATATCATGTTTTTTT
>NW_007726782.1:173492-187204 GCF_000696425.1 Galeopterus variegatus | reverse complement strand
CATATTTGTGGTTATACTGTGTATGTGTTTACACACACACAGTTTTATATCATGTTTTTTTATATTGCCTAATAAGCATTTTCCCACGCATTAAAACTTCTTCATAAACATAATGTTAATAAAAGGCCACATAATCTCCCACAGTGTGGATTTACTATATTTATCTATCCATCCACTATTGCTAGATATTTAAGTTGTTTTATGTATACTTTTATAATGATACACACTCCACTCTCTTTTTCCTAACTCTGATGCTTTAAAAACCATTGTAATTTCTGGCAACTAAATGTTCTAACCTTTTCTAAAGATTTTTTTAAATGTCCTAAATGATTCCTTTTTGCAGGAGATAGACTTTAAAAAAAAATTGAAATGATTTTTTTTCGTGTTTTCACTAAAAAATAATGTTATAAAATATAGAAGAGTAGAAAGAAAATATGCACATGAACTAAAGATTAGCCTAGGAAATTATAGCCAGCCATAAAGGGAGCATATTAAAGCTCTTGTATATATTTTAATACAAACAGCCATACTTTTTAATGTATAAGTGTTTAATCTTTCAGTGTCCTCTCTTTTTTTTTATCACCCAGCTGCAAACTGGATTCATTTTGGATAATTACCTTTGGTACTAAATGTATATTATCCACCCAGTTAGGAAATAGATTGGAGGGAATTCAGAAATCAATAGTAATAAAGTAAACAGAGAGAACGGAATCTATTTCCTCTCTTACCATTTATTTGGACCCACTTTCCTAAGACAGGGACCCTGTCTAATGGATGTTGGACAGAGGACCACAAATAAACTCCATTGGGAAAAGCTCTCCTTTAAGAATTGATCTGATATTTCAGTAACTATCCTGTTGTTTGAATATTAAAATGGTAAGTGCTTAATGGCGCCAACAGTACTTCGACTTCTGCTGTTTACACAATTGATTTTAGTTTCTCTTTTAATGTTTATATATCTACAATAAGGTGTGCCTACTCTCTGCCCAACGTATCTCTGGCCCTCATAAGACAATTTTTGACAGAGCACTGATGTTAGATTCACTGGTGTTGTGCTAACCACAAGCTTGTGTCCAAAGGGAAATAAAATCCAGTGCCCCATATTGCTGACTATAAAAGAGGCTCTCTATAAAGTTTCTATGTTGGTGTCATCATGAGGAAAGATAATTTCATACTCAGATTGGGTCATGTCTACGGTGCCTCTACTTCAGCACAAACATGGGAGATTTAGTTTACCTCTCCCAGACCTCTGAATATTCTGGCTGGCTAATGAAACTCAGAGAATTGGCATACCCAGCATCCCTTGTTGATATATTAAATCCCACAGCCAAGGAAATATTCCTGCCACGTAAAGGAAACTCATAACTGCTGTTATTCACTGTATGTTTATCCCTTGTGTGATACTATTATTTGTTTTCCCCGAATCCTAAACTCTATGGGAGCTTATTGGCTTATGTCACAACTAATGGCATTGCTAGCAGGTGTACTGGAGAGCCTCTATCACATTGTTTTCAACCTGTGGATTTCACGGTAGAGTGGTTGATTTGTGATCCAAACGACCTGATTTGATGACTCCAGCACGAAAGTTCCAAGGTCAGGGCTATAGTAAGTCAGGAATCTTTTTCTGGGCATTGCTAGCAGGTGTACTGGAGAGCCTCTATCACATTGTTTTCAACCTGTGGATTTCACTGTAGAGTGGTTGATTTGTGATCCAAACCACCTGATTTGATGACTCCAGCACGAAAGTTCCAAGGTCAGGGCTATAGTAAGTCAGGAATCTTTTTCTATATTTACAGATTGAAAGTTATTGTTGGCTTTAGAATCTTGGCCAAGGGGAGCACTGTCAGATTCTGAGTTTATTTCCAAATCAAAATCAGGATGTCTAAAGAAATGGCATTGCATATTTTGAGAAATGGATTTTCTTGATGGTTTCCAATATTTTAATGACTTTTTTTTAAATTTTGAAAGGACTCAAATAGTTCTACATTGCAGTAAGAACTTAAGTATGCTTATATCTTTCACAAAGTCTATTTTTAATGATGTTTTCATCATCAGAGACACATATTCTCACACCCTTCTGACTTTAAGAGGCCACACACTCAGTAAGAGGAACAGCTGGCATAACTCTTTCTCAAGAAGCTTGCTTCTTCTGGCATAGGTTAATCTAGGCTCTCCTCCACAGGGACTTGGCATGCTATGGGCAGCAGCTTGACAAGATTCTTTTGGGTACACACCTCAAACCCCTGCTTAGGTCTTTCTGCTCTGGAGAGAGAAAGAAAAGTGGAATTTCCAAACAAGCCAAATATTTTGGAAGAGAAATCTACAATTTTCTCCCCCCATCCTTTTATCATGATACCATCCTTTTATGTCTACAGGGCTCTATTTGCAAGCCTCATCTTCCCTCAGTAGGAATGTTTGAAGCCTACTTAACTGGTATTTGGAGGGCAGAATGGCATTATTTGTGATTCCCTTGCAATCGACTCCGAGCAGTGATGGGAGGATGTCAGTTTTGCAAGGGCAGCATTATTTGCTATGCTCGCGGCTCAGCCCCAGAACACTCGTTTTGTTGTGAAGATGAGTGTTTAATATGCTCGCTTCTTCTCTCCTGTCCCCTCCACGTTCCTGCTGAATCTCATATTCCTCTAAGCACAGCCCTGAGAGTGCCAGCCTTTAAACAAACCAAGAGGAAGAGAAGTCGCTCTGCGAAAATGGGGCATTTATGGTTTGTGAATCCGAAGATAGTTAACTGATGTGTGCATTCAATTGAGATTAGTTTTTCTGTTAAAAGATTCCCCAGGAAGAAAAGCTTTATTCTCATTTTTGGAGTATGAGCAGTTAATGAAGAAAGCTTATCAGAGTTCCACCCATGTTAGCCAGAGCTACCTCAAGATTCCATACAATTTTCAAGTTATGTGATTAAGGAAAATTTGCCAGGTGAGATTAAGCAAGCTGGAAGGTAATAATGGAGAAGCGTGTATCATTTCTCATTTTTTTTTATGGGTGACATCACCACCATACACCTCATAGAAAATGATTTTGTGTTTAAGTGTGATTTATTTTGGAAAGTTTCCCTTTTTATACTTATATCTTACTTGAATCAAGTCCTTTTTCAGCTTGTGTAGATGCACATTGATATTTTTCAGGTTTAAGCCAGATATTTTTCTTGAAACATCTCTTATTATTTGTTTTCTTCTGTATTGCCCTAAAGGGAAGGATAACATCATCCCTTCCAATGTATTAACTAAATGCTTCCACAGGGGCCGTCCAGCATGAAAGGTGGGTGAGTAGGTGGTCAACACAGACAGACTTAGTTTTAATCCTGATTCAGGTCTTACTGCTGTGAAACTTGGGCAAAATCTGTCACCTCTGTTATCCTCAGGGTCTTCCCTTATCTGTCGAAATGGTGATAACAGTACAGACTTCATAGAGATAACTAAGAGTGAAGGATTTATAATATAGTGCTTAGTACTTTCTCTGGCACACAGTAACTGTGCAGTTACCATGGGTTATTATTCTTATCTCATTTCAGTTACAAGAATTTAGGTAAAATCAGAACATGTTGTTTTTAATCTCAGGAGGTTTTGCCAAACAGGCTTAAAAGAACAGCTTGGCAATGATTTTTTCAAAAATGTGGACACTTCATAGATATGCTCTATGATACTTTCAGGCCCTGGGAGCCTTTGTGGTCTTCCTCACAGTTAGTGTTTGCTTTACAAAATGGCATAGCTATTTGGCTCTGAAACAGCCAACAGTTACAGGAGATGGGTCTTGTATACAAAGATGTTGTCAGAAGGGCAGATTTAATGCTTTTTTCTATAGATAAAATTCAATAATACTTCTTTTTATTGCCTGCCAACCCTTCACCCCCAGACCGACAGCCTTAGTTTTCTCATCTGTGAAATAGGAATACCTTCCTCTTGGAGTGTTGAAAAAAAAGTAAGTTAACAAAAATAAAATGCTCGAACCATGTCTCAATAAATGGTTCTTTCTATTTTAAATCAGGTTTACACAGAAGAATGACACAGGGGACCTGGGGTAGATTGAGTTTCAATATTGGAGTTTTAGTCGTGATTCAACTATTAATTAGCTATTTGATCTTGTACTGATCACTTAGGCTCTCCAAGCTGGGTTGTGTTTGCTGTGAAATGAAGGTTTTTTTTGTTTTTTTGGTTTTTTTTGCAGCAATAGAGTTTTGAAGTTGATTCGTTAGATGAGCTTTTGCCCCTCTACCTGACTGCATCAAGATCAAGTTGTTAATTCCAGAGTTAGAAGGGAGACTTAGAAGAATATATTCTTACCTTAAAGTTTTTTGGGTAGCTTTTGAAAAATGCAATCCAGTATATATGATTTTGTCTTTAAAGGGTCACAGTACTTATTGTCACAATAGAATCATAAAAAATTTCCATTTGAGAATAGGTCAGCGGTCTATCAAGCTCATCTCTGCCCCTGCACATATGCCCCAGCCCCCTGAAAAAGCCAGCAACAATATCTGGCACAGTGGCCTCAGGCAAAGTAATTTCCACAGATGGAGCTAAATGTATGTTTTCATTTCCTCAAAATTTACCAGCCTTCAATGGGGGCAGGGAGATTGGAAAGAGAGAGTATAGAAGGAAGGTCACTTCTTTTTCCTTGTTTCCATTTATTACTCTTTTTAAAAAGATTTGTTGTACCTATCAATATAGAAAGAAATGGAAGATTCAATCTGGGGATCTTCAGTCTCTTAATTACAGTTAGAAAGAAGAAGAGGTCCAGAGGAATCTTAGAAAGAACACTGTCTTCTTGTAACACTAGATGGTATTTCTGAAGACTGCAGACTGATGTGACAGATGTGGGCCTTTGCCCACTTGGACAAATAGAGTCATTAGAAGTGTGAAAGAAGAAGAGGTCCAGAGGAATCTTAGAAAGAACACTGTCTTCTTGTAACACTAGATGGCATTTCTGAAGACTGCAGACTGATGTGACAGATGTGGGCCTTTGCCCACTTGGACAAATAGAGTCATTAGAAGTGGTTTGTGTGGCCTTTGGGCCTACTTTGGTGGGTGGTTTTGAACTCAATGAAGATTCAGTCTCTAAGCTTAGTCCTTCATCCTCTCCACCCATTGATAGCCAATTTGCCCTCCGGAAAGCTTGTACCTATTTCTGAACCTACTATCAGTGTATAAGAGTTCTTATATCTCCATTCAAGTTGCTATCATTGAGGATTTGACCTATAGAAGTCACTTTTATTAGTAAAAATTAGCCCTCTGTTGATTTTTCATGGGCTGTCACTAATGCTGTTCTCCACCAGCATCCTGTCATAAAGTCTGTTCATGATGCATGCACCTTAGGAGAACCATTTGCAACTCTTAGATGGGATAAGCAGAGATATTAACCACAAGTCTTCCCCAAAGTTGGGAATAACCCAAAGCAACGCTAACAAAATCTTAATCACAATATCCTTAAATATGGGCTCTGCCAAGCCATCCTTAAAAGTTCTTGGCATAACTTTGGTTAAGCCTCTCTCCCAACCCCTGTACCTACCCACAGTATCCAAAGAAAGGGAAGCTGCTCTAGCACTTGTGATGACATGTGAAGGAACCAGAGCCTAAAAATGGAGGCTGATTTGTTTCTTCTGTTTACATTAGTGGATTACCATTGTGTTTGCTCACAGATCAATAGCAATAACGAGCATTTCCTTTACCTCCTTCTGGACAGTGTGGTCCTTGTTCCAGTTAGACCCCTCTCCCCCTTCTTTTTCCTCTACATTTAGAGAACAGATTGTATCAGCATGGTGATTGCTCTTTGATGTAGTTTCTAGATCCCCTTTCTTTGGCACCTAAATTCAAATGAGAATCTCAAAGCCTTTGGGTCAGTAATTTAGTAACTGGTTTAGACTTCTCTAGCTCTTGAGAGGTCTGTTTTAAACAGTTGTGTACCAATCTAGATAGAGCTCTATTTCAGGGCAATATTTGGGAATCAGAGGTGGTGGATTTCTTTAAGCTGTAATTTCAAGTTAATAATGAAAATGAAGGAGGAAAAGCCGAGCCCCAGGGACAAGTAAAACCCACACAGTGTTCTCCTAGAATACCACATCCTCATGTGGTCGCATTTATCACATTGTTTTAGAATTCTATTTGTTTCTTTCTGCCCCTCTAAACTCTGGAATTCCTGAGAGTGGGGAATATATAAATATGTCTAGTTAATCCTATATTCCCTACACCTCCCTCTATTTGTTTTTATCGTCACAGTAGGTTGAACCTGACCAAGAAGTAATTACACCATTATGTTTTATGTGGTGCTTTATTACTTGCTTTTCAAAATTGGTTTCCAGCATCTCACAAGCCAATAGTAACAAATATGTGATTGTAATGTTCACTCCGTCAGGAGACATGGGGTTATTGCGGAAGTGGGCACATACCCATTGCCCACACAATAACTGTTACTCCAAAACAAGTGAATTGCTTAACTAAACATCTATTGATTGTAAGACGCCAGGGACCAATATTAAGACCACCAACATCCAAAGGGGAAGATTAAACTCTGGTTACGTATACACTGATTTTGTCAATATTTTGAGGCAAGGAGACCCATTTCTCGGTGGATCACAGGTCCAAATCTAGGGTGAGTTAGAAGAAGTAGGACCTCACTGGGGTGCCTTATGTCATCTGCCTGGCTCTGTCCACTTCTTAAAATCAAGAATGGGAACAGAAAAAATCAAGAGCTCTGGAAGTCCCCTCATCCTCACCCTTCCAACTATTCTAACAGGAATTAACCAGATCTAGAGGCAAACTTAAGGTTCATCAGTACAGCTGTTCAAGGTGAATATCAGAGATTTTGTCTCGGGGCACCTCAGGTTCTATGCTTTTCTTTAGGACTGAGCTGACTCCAGTCTGGGACTGAGTGTCATCTACTCTCTCTTATGCTTCCTATGATAAGCTAAGCTGCAGCTGGGCAAACAAGTTTGCCAAATACACTTTCTCACTTGTGTTCAGATCTCTCTATTGGGAGTTGTTGAGTGAGACTAAAGAAAACCAGAGCCTTAGGGTTAAAGTATTCACAAGTTTTCTAAAATTGTGCTCTCTACATATGCTAATGATCTTAGCTTTACATTTACAACTTCCAAATTTACAAATTCACTTACATTTACAACTTCTCCTCTCCTGGTTGGTTACCAGGCTATACTAGATGAAGTTGACAACTCCTTATATTTTAAGTTCCGCGTTTGATTTTAGCTACATTATTCTCTCCTGGTATTCTTTCTACCTTTACGACCTGCCTTTGTCCTTTTTGGTCTCTGAATCTTTCTCTAACCATTTCTTAACTGCTAGTGTTCCCCATACTGTTGTCTGTCCTGAGTTTTCTTCTCACCTGAATGGTTTTGCTGTCACTTGATATCCTGATGTTACCCTTAACTCCATCTGTGATCTCTTTCTTGAGTGTCTGTCCTTTATTTCCAACTGTCTACTACACATTTTTACCTGAATGTCCTACTGGCACCTAAAATTCAGCATGTCTGAAATTGAACTCATGATCTTTTCCCCCTCCATGTATAGTTTTCTTCAGGCTAAATCGCCACTGTATCTACCCGGTCAGATAAATTTAAAATATCAGTTGTCTACCCATTCTTTCTAACCTCTCATATGTAAAGTGTTACTGAAATTATATAAATTTTATTATAAAATATTTCTGACATCTACATTTTCCTCTGTGACCACCCCATTATTTCTTGGTCTTTCATTTTTTATTTGGATTATTGCAATGGTGTTGATTTTAAAATCCATCCTTCATTTGATTCCTATGGTTATCCCTTTGAAATATAAATCAGATCATGTTATTCCTACAATATAAAAAATCTTAAATAGCTCCTCATTGCCTATCTACTCTTAGCAAGGTACTCAAGGCCAATACTGTTACTCATGATTTAAACAATTTTTTTTTATTGAAACAGAATTGATTGTACATATCTGTGGGGTACAGCATTGAATATCAATATCTGTGTGCATTATGTGATGCTCAAACCAGGATAATAAGTATGTTCAATGTCATACAATGTAATCATTTTGTGACCCTTTACCAATTTACTGCAAACTGCCTGCTTCCCCACTTCTCGGCCTCAGTTCTGTTCTCTCCTTTTGAAAGTTCAACGAATTATTGTGAATGTTGTATCTTTCTTACTTTTTTAAATTTATGTCCTCACTCATAAATGGGAATTAAAAAATAAACAAATACATTTTTTTAAATGTTGTTAATGATTAATCTTCAGCACCCCACTCCCAACATATAATCTATGCTCTCCCCAGCTGGAATCTCCAGCCTTATTAGAACATATCCTTTTTATCACTCTCTGCCTTTGCTCCTGCTGTTCCTTTTGCCTGCTATGTTTTTTCCACTTTTTTCAGTAGAAAAATCCAATTTATCCTTCCACACCCAACTATAGAAAATCAGTTTTTTCCTCTTGCACAGTGGGCTATTAGCACATTAGTAATGCTACAGTTTTGTGTCTTTTGGGGTAGCTGATTACAGGCCTGCCTCCCCACCGGATTTTATATTCCTCAAGTGCCTACAAGAGTTTTTCAAACTGAATCGTATCCATCTGGGAGATGGTCAGGACACTGGACCTGTGTTGTACTTTTTGTCTTCTTAAGCACAGGGCTTTGTATACAGCAAGCATCTGATTTTATTTAATTAAAACATCCCAAGTGTGGCAAAGAGTTTCATCTTTGTAGGTGTCTCTTATCTATTTTGTTACCATTTTTTCATAGAATTTATATTGTTTTAAACAGTTGTGTACCAATCTAGATAGAGCTCTATTTCAGGGCAATATTTGGGAATCAGAGGTGGTGGATTTCTTTAAGCTGTAATTTCAAGTTAATAATGAAAATGAAGGAGGAAAAGCCGAGCCCCAGGGACAAGTAAAACCCACACAGTGTTCTCCTAGAATACCACATCCTCATGTGGTCGCATTTATCACATTGTTTTAGAATTCTATTTGTTTCTTTCTGCCCCTCTAAACTCTGGAATTCCTGAGAGTGGGGAATATATAAATATGTCTAGTTAATCCTATATTCCCTACACCTCCCTCTATTTCTAGCACATGGCAGGTATTCTGTTAATAGTAATCACAACCGTCCGTTGAGTATTTATTATGTGCTAAGCACTGTACAAATAGTACCACATTAAATCTTCACTTTGCAGATAAGGAAGTCTTAAAGAATAAGTGACTTTTCCAAAAGACACGTAGCTGGTCAGTGATGTAGCTTGGTTGCAAATCTGGCTGTGTCTTACTCCACAAGGGTTGAGACAAAAGAAAGAAGAGTGTGCTGTTAGAGGACTCCACATCAAATGAGGTCTGGATTAGGTGGCAAAGGTTTCCATGGGACATAAATTGAGACCAAAAAAAGGGACTAGAACAGATTGTAGATGGAAAGGTATATGGAGAGCAAGAAAAGCATTAGAAAAGTCCTGAAGTCAAAATTATTAGAGGCCTGTTCTGGAGACCCCTTGGTTGTCCTAACTGGACTGTTCTAGCAAAGAGGTTCAGAGCAGGGCTCTGGAGGCAGACTGTCTGAGTTGGATCCCTGCCCTGTCACTTGTTAGCTGTGTGGATTTAGGCAAGATACTTAACTCTTCCAAGCCTCAGTTTCCTAGTCTGCCTAATAGGAATAATAATAGTACCTCCTTGCAGGGTTGTTGTGAAGGTCAGTTAGGTTAATCCATATAAAGTGCTTGGCATATAGTAGGTTCTTGGTAAGTGTTAGCCGCTGCTGCTGTTATTATTATTATTATTATTATGAGGGTTCTACAAAAAGTTCTTGGAAAGATTTATATTATGTTTTTATGTAAAAGATTTGTAATGGATCCTTGTAGCGACTTAGCATTTAATTAATTCTGTGCATCTGAGTTTATCCATGTTTCCTAAACTTACGCACCAAGGTGTCCCAGCAAGCTCACAGGGGTACTGTGGAATATTTTAATTTTGAGGGAAACACTAACTCTAAGTCTGTCAGGTCCCACACAAACTGCTAGCTCAAGGTAGTTCATGGCTCATCGTTAGCTTGCACTGCACTCCTTTTAATGGTGTCATACCTTTGCAAAGCTGGATTTTCAGCAGTTAATGTAATCAAAAAGAAGTGCCATGTGAAAATCAATGGGGAATAGAAAATGAGGGTGGCAGTGTTCAGTCTGAGTCCGAAGTGTGGGAAGTTGTGTGATGCCCAACAGGAATACATATTCCATTAGTAAATAATTGCCATTATTTAAAAATAAAATAAAAATATTTTTTTCTTTCAATTTCTTCGTATGTTTTTTTAAATGGCTACTAAGTTTTTAAGATATGAATATGAAGCTGTTTGGACCTAAGTAGTTAATAAACAGAACTGTTGGGTATTTCTTTTGGCTTAGGGACACTTTGAAAAGACTTCTGAAACACCCAAGGTACTGTGAACAGAGAAAGTTTGAGAAGCTCTGGAGTAGACAGTGAATAGAAGTATAATCATAACGTGTGTCAGACTCTTTGTTCAGGTAGAGGAGACATTCTGGCTGAGCCTTAGGATCATGATGCTCAGAAATAATAATCATTCAGGTTGGGTCAATACTAAAAAAGGTGGACTTCATTTATTTTATATCAAGATATTCTTTAGGTTGGAATTTAGACTGATAAAAACTTCTAGGCTTATCTGCAAGGCCATTATAGCTCTCTGCAGAGTGTACTTGTTATAAATTCTCTTTGACTTCATTAAAATGTTACCAAATAATCACTTAATCCTCTAATATCTCCCAGTTACAAGTACTTTCCTGTCTTATTAGTGGAATTAATGGTTTATTTGGAGTCACTTTTATTTCGCTTTTCTTAGGATTTTTTTTTCCTTCCCAATCCGACTGTCTGCAGAGCTCAGCTGCGACTTCGTTATCCACCTCTTCTGAAACCTGTCCACTGGTTTAGAGAAAACGACTCTGTCAACAGTGGGAGTCACTTTCCGAGTTGTCTTATAAAACTGTGATATTAACAATCACAAATAGGACCTCAGGCCGGAACTCTGTGCCTGGTTAGCGTGAGGTTCAGAGAAGGGTTTCTTAGTTCTGAAGCCTGACTCGGTGCTGTTCCCTGCTGAGAGCCATAAGGTGCTGGTAGGCTTGTTCTAGGAGAGTAATAAGTATTGTTGTTTAGCAATTGTGTTGTTGAAATTCAGCTCCACTATGTCTGACAGTATTTATCTAAAATACTTTCCCTGGTGCGTGTTCAAGTTCCAGTAAACCGTGTCTTATTGTGCGACCTTTTCATTTTCCAGTGAAAAGGGATCAGCTCGTCAGATAAAAGCTACAAGTAGGAGTACAGGAAAAATGCGTGCTCAGAAAATCCAAGCATGATTGAAAACAAGATGTGTTAAATCAATGCAGTTTATCGCCTGCCTATTCCCGGCAATTGCTGTTCTAAGCTCATTCTGAACACACAGTGGATGATAAAAGTACGATGTCACATCACTTGCTGGGGTGGGAACATAAGAAAACATGTTTCGCAGACAGGCTGGGTGATTTGACCCCCTTGATAACAGTTATTGTCAAAAGTTGTTGAGAAGAAAAATGAAGAACAATTATAGAAGTAATATTACTCTTGTTATATCAGAAGATATGCCAGTAGGGAAGAGAATTATGGACTTATCCCCAAATGTTAAGAAAGACAGAGTATCTTGTCTTTCAATACTTAAATACCATCATCCATTACACAGTGAAAATCACCCTTCTCATTTAGAGGAGCAAATCTGTTTTTGAACCTAATCATAAATGATCCAAATTTAAAAAAAAATCCAAAATGAAAAAGATTGAAAGGCAATAAAAATAAAAATAATTTAACAATCAAGCTTCTGTTTGCTTGTGGGATTTAATTTTAGTTTTAAACTTGAATCAGATTTGGAAATCTAAATTAAGGCTCTTGGAAGGACAAGCTGTTCAGAGTAGATCATCCATAAAAACAGGGGTGGCTTGTCTCATCAACTTTATTACAATTAGAGAGCACTATAGTTTTTCCTATTTATTGTCACCTACTTCCGATTTTAGATAGGATGTAATCCTCCAGGGCAAGAAAGGGGGTCTGTTCATGAGGAGATGTTCCACTTCTGCCAGTAACTTCTCACCAAGGATCTTCTAGAAAATACCAACTGCTTGTGGTATGAAATAAATTGTTTTAATGTATCTCGACAGCATTATTTCTCTTTTTTTCTCAAAAGACAAATCAGCTTTTGAGAGCTCCTTATAGGCTCAGACTTGTACGGAGAACTTTATGAGACAAAAAACACAGTTTCTTGATAATTTGTGGGACAAGTTTAAAATATCAGGATGGTTCTTCCAAAAGATTTGTGTTTGTTGACTTGAAGAGCTTTAAGTAAAGAAGTCAGGCCATCATGTGGCTTGTTCATCTGTATAAAGTCAGAAGTCTGGATAAAAGATTCCTGTTTGAGCTGAAATTTTGTTTCAAAGCTATTTAGTAAAAAAATGGAGCAGTTTAATTGATTTGGTAGCAGGGCTTGTCAATATTCTCCAAATTGAAGTTCATCAATGTTAAAATACAACAGTTATCTTGGAATATAGTAAGCAAAGCACTGCAAAAAATTAATTAATGATGCTTCTGTACTAATTTATGCACCCAGCTCTTTCTGTGACTCAGTTTCCTATCTTTGAATTGGGAATAGTAATTTTTAACATGTCAAGGGCATATTATAGGAATCAGTGAGATAATATCTATAAAGTACTTTGAAGATTACTGGGAAAAGGGTCTTCTTTGACCTCAGGGTATGTTTAAAATCACACCTCTATAAAGAATCACTGTGATCTGTAACATCTACTAAAAATCTTCAGAGGTCCTTATAATTTAGAGAATAACTGAGTTCAAGATGTGAAATCTTCTGCAGATGCTTTTAAAAGTATCCCATCTTTTAAAGACATCTTTAAGAGATGTTCATCAAAGTGTAAATTAGTATAAATTTTATGAAGGATAGCTAGGAAATATATGTATTGAAAGACTTGAAATGTGTATATTCTTTCGTCCAGGAATTTATCCTGAGTGTTCTTTATTATAGCACTTTTTAAATCAGTGAAAATTTTGGGAAAGAAAACTACCTCCCTGTTAATACGAGATTCATTGCATAAATTATGTCCATTCGTATAATACAACGTGCTACAACCATTAAAAAGAATGAGACAGGGTATAAACATATATATAATCTATATTTACAAAGGTACTTCAAAAAGTTCATGGAAAAATAGAATTAAAAGATAAGAGGAATCTTTCCATGAACTTTTTGAAGTACCATCATATATAAAACAGATTGTGAAAATGTCTTAAAGCACACATACTAAATTGTAAATCATGCTTATACAAACATGCTTATATTGTACATGAGTGGGGGTGTTATAGGGCTTTTCCCTTTTTATGTTTCTAAATTTTTTTAAATATAAGAATGTATTATTTTTTGATTTAGAAAAACAGTAAAGTTATTTCATTTTGAAAAACAAGAGCAAGTCATTCTTAATTCTTTCTTTTTCCTCTTGATTGCTTTTGCTTCTTGAAGAGTTATTAATTTACCAGCGTAACACATGTTCTTTGCATTCTAAGCTATAGTCCTCAGGGTCTTCCATCTCAGCCATTCTCCAAGAGCCTCCGCTCATTATCTCATCATCCTGGGCTCCTTGCTTTCCAGCTGTCTTCCTCCCTTTGGTCTTTGCTTTTGCATTTTCCT
>NW_007726782.1:112879-173072 GCF_000696425.1 Galeopterus variegatus | reverse complement strand
TCCTGGGCTCCTTGCTTTCCAGCTGTCTTCCTCCCTTTGGTCTTTGCTTTTGCATTTTCCTCCGGCTCCAATCTTTGCAAACAGGACTTAGCCACACAAGCCTCCTAATACATCTGATTATGCCTTTGATGGAGAGAAATATTTCTTCCTTTGTCTGACTTTTGAATCTCAAAGTTGTTGCCACCCATCAAGAGATTTGAAGACTAGGCAAACAGGACTTAGCCACACAAGCCTCCTAATACATCTGATTATGCCTTTGATGGAGAGAAGTATTTCTTCCTTTGTCTGACTTTTGAATCTCAAAGTTGTTGCCACCCATCAAGAGATTTGAAGACTACAAGTAAGAAATCAGAGCACATTCAAAGGCAGTTTGGACATTTTCCTTTGGTTCCTATATTGGTTATTTCTGCCCATGTTGGTTTCATCCTGACAGCCTTCTGGTTCAGTTACAGCTTTCTGTGTTTTGATGAGCCTGCTCCTGAAGCTCTCCTGAGCCTCACTGAGGCAGGGGTACCAGGCTGGAAAAGCATTTCACACAGAAAGGAGAGGCTCCATTTGCAAAGGATTTGGCTTTAGGTTTCTTACGGAGTGTGTCTCTTCCACTGAAAAGACACCTTGGCGTACCATTTCCTCATGAACAATATTTCTGGCTCCTGTTTAGGTTTCTGGTTGATTTTTCGGTTTATATGTTTTAAAGTCAGTCTTAAAGATAGGTTTGTGAAGATAACTTGTTTTATTGTTTACCTCTGATTGTTAATTTAGTGACTGAGGGAAAAATGGGGCCATAATGGAACAAAAAAGCTCTGCCTAACACATATGTAATAACTCTCCTGCCCAGAATGGATCTGCCTTGAAGGGAAATGCTCTGCTGTTACTCCTTTAGTTCAAATATAGAGTGGTCACCAGGGAAGCTTGGAGACCCAGGTGCTAGTTTTATCATTACCTCTGCTATGAGGATTTATTTATTACTTGGCACAGAGTCTAGATATTTGTTTGGACATTAAATGGCAATAGAATATTAATATTACCTTCCTAATATCTGCATTTCTTTTTATTTCCAGTCAAAATGACATCATGTCACACAACCATTAAAAAAAGGAAATTAAAACCCCAGAAATATGTTAAAGCACCGCAGTGAGTCGCTGAGCTATAAAAGCAGGGAACTCTGTGAGCTAGCGCTGGAATGGCACCCAAAGCACTTTTCCCCTGGTGTTTAGGAACACAACTCTCTAGCCTCTCATTTCCATTGTTTCCAGGAATAGGTATTCAAGAAGTTAAGGAGAACAGAGGAGTGACTTTTTTAAATGGAAACTCCAAAAAGGGAAAAATCAATTTTCATAACTGAGAATGCATTTGTCTTAACTACATGATTTTTAATTTGCAAATAAATCCCCTTAAAGAGAATTTTCTTCATTTGATGCATTTGTGAAGCAGATTTCTTTTTAAAAAAATTAGATTAAAGACATGAAAAGGCCACATACATTTTTTGTTAGAGTTTACTTATTGCTAGATGTTTTAAATTGAATTTGGTAATCTTGTGATTAGTATTAGTGCATAAAATCTAGTTGAATTATCTAAATTTTATTTGAATATACCATTTCATGCTGCATGAACATTTGGACATTGTAGATAATAGCTTTGTATAACCAGAGCTATTCTGTTTTGATCAGCATCTAGGTTGAAGCCCATAAAGAGAAAGGCTTAACAGGGACTGGTTGGGAATAGAAAGTTCCTGGTTTCCTTTAGGGGGATCTGTGATGACAAGATTGGGAAGAACCTAAAGCTGTTTATAACCCAACACAAAGCCAGATGAAATGGTTTGATTTTTTAAAAACATTTTATTAACTTTTACTTTTCCAAAAGTAATAACTTAGATGCAGGTGTAATGTCATCTCCGTGCATATAGCACAAACTTCCTACCAATTCCCACCATTCCTCAGTATCATATCATAGCTGTGGGTGAGAAGACCCTTCTAAAATCTCAGCTGACACATCTACCCTGCAAGGTTGCTTTCCTGTTTAGAAGCATTTGATATTGCTTTTTATGTGTTGATGGGAAAGTTTCAGACTTACCTGAGTATATTGTCCACAGCTCTGTAAGGGCTTACTAAGCTTATTCAGTAAATATGTATCTACCAGTAAATACGTTTGAAAGGGTCAGTAGAAGACACCTTGAATTCAGTTGTTTGTGGCATCCCAACAGCCTGATGACTCTTAAAATTCATGTGTCCCCATTAAGTGCAGTGGGACCCTAGTGAAGGCTTTGTCAGGAATTGGAGCAGAGGAAGACAGGACAGTGGACTTCTGAGCAGGAGGGGAAGACCGGCCGTGAGTGGCTGAGCTGCGTTCCAGCTCTACAATCCAAGTATTTCATCTATGCTTTCGGGTTGGATTATGCCCACTTTTCAGAAAGTTTATTTATAAGGGCTTACGGTGTTGTAACTCAAAACAGTTCATTTCTACAAATGTCATCTCTGAGCACATGGTAGGCGCTAAAAATGATTCCTGAATAATTGAATAATTTAATATCTTTTGGAATTTTTAAAATGCAAACATTGGTCCCATTTTATTCTGGTGACTTTAACATTGAGGCTTTTTTTATTTGAGATAATTGATTTTTCTAAATCTCTGAGCCTTCCTTATTCTGTTACCATCCTTAACTGGTTTAGGATGACACCCTCTAAATCCTTAGAGAGGGTGGGCTAGGTGTTCGAAACAAGGCCACACAAGCTGCTCACCTCATTCCATTCTTCTTACAGTTTACAGCCTCATCTGTTTTTCTTTTTTTCAACCTAAGATGCTCGTGCCTCTTTATTTGTGGTTAATTGTACCCAATTAATTTTTTTCCTTTTCTTTACCAGATTCTCAGAATTGTCTCAAGTTTGAGTAGAAAAATAATTGATTGGTCCCATTTCTACTGGTGCCCCCTGAGCCCTGTGCTTGAGTACAATGAGGTCACTTTGTTGAAGGATTAACTTTATATTACATTCTTGCAGAGTAGATGTATGTCCCTAAGGTACAACTACCCCCACCAATGAAATAAATAAACCATTCTTTATGATTCCTCCCCATTACTCTCTCTGTTGATTTTCAGAGAGTTTATGAATAGTCGCATATTTGTACAACTGGCCAAAAGTATACTACTTATTTTTCTTATGGTCTGTAATAACCTATGCGAGGTTATTAAAGGGTATACAGACTCTTTTTAAGGCATTTTCTTATGTCATTACTTTATACAAGCAGATCAAATTCCATCCTCAGCAACGATTTCTTGCTCTTAACCTTTTTCTCTGATTATAAAAGTAATATATGTTCATTGTGGAAAATTTAGAAAATGCACAGCACAAAGAGGAGTAAGAAAAGCTCTTTAGGACTCACTACTTAGAAACAACTACTGTTCTGCAGTTTTTACACAGACACATTTTCTTTATTCTAGGTATGCTTGTTAAAAAAAATAACCATTTTGTATATATGCTCCTATAATCTTCTTTTTAACCGAGCAATATATTGTATGCCAGTAAATAAATTTTTTTCCTATGACATTGCTTTTGAGGACTGTATCATATTGCATTCCATGGGTGCACCATAATTTAACACCCCCCCCTTCCTAGATATTTATTGTTTTCAGGCTTGTTTTTTTTTTAGTAACAATCTTTATTAGATGTCCCCTCTCACTCAGTAATTGATTTAAGCTTTTGAGGACTGTATCATATTGCATTCCATGGGTGCACCATAATTTAACACCCCCCCCTTCATAGATATTTATTGTTTTCAGGCTTGTTTTTTTTTTAGTAACAATCTTTATTAGATGTCCCCTCTCACTCAGTAATTGATTTAATTTTTTTCTCTAGTAAATGCAGTCAGAGAAATCGTCAGGTTCCTCTGAATTTAGGACAGTGAGCTTTGTTCTGCATATCTTTAGTGTTAGCTTTGTCTACAGCACTGGACAATTCCAGCATAATAGTCAAAATCTAAATTGCGGGCAGGTTAACATATTTAAAAATATAAGTGGAGAGCAAATCATAAAAGCATGGGAAATAAATTAAAGCCTTTTCCTTATTATTTAAATATTTTCTGTTTCATAGTATACTTCCATCGAGTCGATGCATATTTTTCTTTGAATAATGAGTTTAATATGTCTAATTCAATTACTCTTTGTTGAGGCAGAATGACTTCTCAGCTCTTTAGCTATTAGTTCCATATGATGTTTGAATTGGTTCTTTTAACTGCTGATATTAAGTGTCAGTCCTTCTGCTGTGAGTTGGCCATATAACCAGAAAAACACATCTTCCCCACCAAGTACATCAGACAGTCATTCAATGAACAACTATGGCTTTCTAGACACAATAAGAGGGCATGCTGCAAATGATTGAAGGGGTGGATGAACAATTCAAATTTTACTGGAGGCTTAGACTGAAAAATAAAGCCAAGAATTAGAATTCTCAAGATGCTGAATTATGTTTTCAGTTATTAAAATGATACATTTAATTGTCTTAGGTTACTATTCATGGTTAAACATTTTTTCTTGGAAATTAGCATTATGTGGGGGGGGGGTGGATATGATAAATAACTTAAACCTCAGTGCTCATTCCTGTCTCTCTCATGCATTTCTTGATTAAATACTGTGGCTTTTACGAGTAACAGCTTCCCTGCATAAAGATTCTATGGCTTTTTCTCTACAAGTCTAATTTGAAAAAAAGAATTCTTCTTAAGGGTTTAGAAAGTAATTTATAAAATGGGAGGAATAATAAATATTGTGCCTTAACTCATATACTAGTACAGATAGAGAGATTTGGTACACCTGGGTGTAATTTTAGTTAATTTCCACATGAGACAGGTTGAAAGTTTACTCTTTGGAAAGGGGGGAGGATTAGCTAAATCTCATATTTGCAAAAAATGATTATATTGTCTTAAATGAAAATGCTACTCTATTAACAACTTCAATAAGCATTGCATTTGGGAAAAAGTCTTTTTAATAAAAAGTTACCTAAAGTTCACTCCAACTTAAAATATACAAGTGAAGAAAAAGTACTTACTCTGATTTATGTGTCTTTTGGAGGCGTAATTATTGGCTTTTTACTCACCTATGTAAAACAATGTACTTTTGTAAATGGATTTCTGGCCATGTTATGCAGCCTCTCCCTCCCCCACCCCCCTTTTTTCTTACATAAAAAGTAAGCACTGTCAATCAAAGAATTTTAAGGTTTATTTCCTCTTTAGAAATGATTGATAGCCTTTTAGATTTACAAGTTGACAAGTTAAAGGGTTCTATTGGTATAATTATGTACTAAATTCACAGTCTTTCAATTTAAATGTCCTTTTAAAACCACAAGATTATCATACCTGTATTTTGAAAAGTGGGCCAGTCAGTTTGGGTTGGTATACAAATTGCTTCCATTAGCCTTGGGACCTATTTGAATTTAATACAGTTTTTTAAAGTTAACAGTAGTATGAATCTTACTTTTAAAATTTAGTTTAATGGAAATGTATTTTAAGTAAAGCATGTGGCGACTTGTTTTCTAATGTATAGCTAAATGTCAGAAATACAAAGACTGTCTTATTATTCAGTATGGGAGAAAATATGTGGTTGAATACTTCAGTTACACTAAAAAAAGAAAAGAAAATTTTTTAAAAAAACACATTACTTAAAGGATGTAGAGGATATGTCTAGAAGATGGAGCTGCTTTCTTCCATTTTCTCAGGTGAGGCAGACTGAAGATTTTTCATATCCCAGGGAGGAATTTTGAAAATGCTAGACCAGACTCCACTCTATATCATGTTTAATTTAAGGATCCTTTGAAGGACGTGTAGTCAATATGGGCCCAACAAAGCCCAGTGTCTCCAAATATTATTACAGGTTTGCTCTTTTAGTCTTTTTAAGAATTATTCTAGAAGACTCAGCTGCTCTAAACTAGTGCTCCACAGAGGTTGGTCTTCTTGAAATAATAAAATGGATCTGTCATTTTAGATGTAAGGATTTGGAATTAAGTGCATTTTCAGTACCTATCTCTTTGCAGACTCTATCAAGGATAGAATGGGCTGTCCACACCTAGATGTCCCCCTCCTCCCTGCTGTCCTCTGTCCCCCACCATTCTCTTGTAGGCTTAATTGCATAGAGGGCACTGAGATATTGTTCAGCTGAGGTCCACTAGGGATTTTTGCAGTTAAGCAGGTACTTTTAATTCTCCTGTTGTATACAATGTATAGATCCCTCACACAAGCCCTTGAGCATTTTGACTTGAGCTTCTGGATTAAAATAAATCTTAAAATGTCACATCCAATACCATTTTGCTTCCTATTTATGATAATGTAAGGAATATAGAATTTGGCTACAGGAACCAAAGACCTGCTAGTGTTCTTCTGGGTGAGTCACTCTCTTCCACGGTAAATAGCTGAAGTAGATGGTGAAAATATTCAGTGAAGAGATCATTCATAGTACCATTTTGTAATCTAATCAAAAGTATCAATTATGTTTTAGACGCCCCAGTTATTTCCACACCATCAGTGTTGCACATTGTATTCTGCTTTATTTCCTGAAAGTTTTCTAATTGTGTGACTTCTTCATTGCAGCACTCAACGAACCCACCATTGATTATGGTTTCCAGAGGTTACAGAAGGTCATTCCCCGGCATCCCGGTGACCCTGAGCGTTTGCCAAAGGTCAGGATATCTCCTCTTTGGGTTATGGTCTCTGGAAACTTGGACTTGAGTGACTGACAGAAAACTCTGCTGCCGATAAAAATTAATTCGTAGATAAGCAACTTAACAGAAGGTCATTCCCCGGCATCCCGGTGACCCTGAGCGTTTGCCAAAGGTCAGGATATCTCTTCTTTGGGTTATGGTCTCTGGAAACTTGGACTTGAGTGACTGACAGAAAACTCTGCTGCCGATAAAAATTAATTCGTAGATAAGCAACTTATATTTTTGTGCTGTGTGTGTTTGCTACTATCAGGTAAGCAGTAATAAAAGTAGGGAACAGTTATGTGCCAGCAATGCATAGCTTATATTCACATATATTATGTCATTTCATCCTCTCAACAACGCTCTGAGGTTGGTATTACTACCACTTCTATTTTAGAGAAGAAAGTAATGAAGCAAAGAGAGATTAAATAATTTGCCCAAAGTCACACAGCATGTAAATTGCTAAACTGAAATTTAAACCTATTCGGCTTGGCTCCAGAATTTAGGCTATTTAGTCACTACATCATACAAATTCTCAAGAGGAAAAAGAACACAGAATTTTTGTCTACATGAGGCTCTGTCCTTATCCCTGGTGAGGGGAAAAGAGGTACAGCTTAAAAAAAATTATTGGTAGTTTATAGGTAGATCTTGAGACTAGGCAAATAAGAAACCCTCTTTCCTCCTGAGGCACCTTACTTAGTGAGGAAATAAGGTACAAATGTTTGAGAAATTAAATGAAAATTCAAGAAAGAGTAATAGATGTCATACAGAAATATGTCCGCAATTGCCAGTGCAGAAAGAAGGAAATTGACTTTGTTGACTATTGCGTACCTGTTGCAAAAATTGGGGATATTCCCATCTCTGTAGCTGAGGAACTCAGGCCCTGTGTGGGAGAGATTGCCAAACACACCTAATCATAAGCACAAATAAGAGGTACGTTTAACAAAAGTGCAACCAAAGTTCTGTGAGGACTCAGAGGAGAGAAAAGTTAAATGCTAAAGAAGTTCAAAGTACAGAATTAGTTGAGTTACCAATCACTGTTTACTGACAGAAAAATGGAATTTCATTTACTACATAAGTGAAAACCATTAAATTAAGCGAGTAGTTGAGCGGTCCTTTCTTTGTTACAGTAAGTCTAGAGATGTCATTTCTATGTCTATGAAACCTTGTAAAACACTTAACAGAAATGAAGTTGGCATCCTTCCTAGCTCAGCGAGCCTCCTTGGGGTATCAGTGCATCATCAGATCCTACCTGTGCACTGCTGCACTGTAGGCACAGCCACCTGTCGGGACAGGTCCTGACCAGGAAAAAACTGCCCCTCAGGCCAATGCTCAGATGTGAGGGCGGGATGCTGCCTGACCAAAGAGAGGAAGGAGTGTGACAAGGCATCTGTCCTCTACTTTGACCTTGGTCTCAACCTTCAGCTTCCCAGAACAGCCTAACTTTGACTGAAGTGCTATTTGCCTTGGTAGAAACTTCTTGAGCATTTCACCTGAGGAAGATGTCATGACACCTGAGGATGGTGTCAGTATGTCCATCCACATCGTACTTTTGAGAGATGCCTTCATCTTACGGATTCTTCCCTTTCCACTTCCACCCTGACCTACTCTTGGTGAACAATTAAATAATCTAATTATGATAACAAACAGCAGCCCCTTCCATGGCGTAGACAGTCTGTAGAGAGATTTAGCTTCCTCTGTCTGTAAGCAAGAACGTAGCTCCCTTACATTTCCTATGGGACAACTAGTGATTTTATAGCACAGTGATATAAATGATGTTTGTCTGCCTGATGTTCAGTGCCTTAGCTGTTTTATTGGCAGAACAAAGTCATGGATACAATGCCACATTCTTTCCATTGTTTCCATTTGGGGAATGTCTTCACTTTACAGTTAGCACTGGATTTGGCATTTGATCTCTAAAGTCTGCTGGAGGGGTTGAGGGCACAGACTGGAGAGTCAGACTGGATAATGTGGAACTCAGAGCTTGGCCACTTACTAGCTATACAACCTGGCTCAAAGGTTTTTACCTGTCTGTGTCTCAATTTTCTTATCTGTCAAATGGGGACAGTGATATTTCCTACCTTGTTAGGTTGTTATTTTAATCTTTATTTAGCACTAAACAAAAAGTAGCTATGACTATTTACCAGTTGAGTGACAGTGGGACCCTTGCTTCTGAGAGCTCTTCCATACAATCTTTACAAAGCAGGAAACCCTAATCCTGGTGGGCAGTTGAGTATGTGATTTATCTTCTGTGCCTCAGTTTCTTTGTTTACAGAATGGGGTTAATAATCATTCTGACTTCATAGGGATCATGTAAAAATAAAGAGAGGTAACCCTGTGCATGCCCTTGGCATAGTATCTGGCCTATAGTTGCCACTCAAGCTATTTGTTGAAAAATAGAAGACAAATCTGATCTGGCGACTGAGGTCTAGAGAAGCTAAGCAGTACTCTTCTTATTTGTTTAAAAAAGAGAGAGAGAGAAATAGCAATACAGGGTTGAGTTTTGTGTACTTACTTTTGGAAACATTTTAACAGTTGCATGTTATGTTCAGAAAAGTTGAACAAATAGCATAGGCACGTGTCACTTTATCCCTGGTGGCCTGATGGTGAAGTTCCCAGCCCTTTTTTCCTGGGGTTGGGAAGAGTAATCAAGGACACAATGGATTTGTGTGTTAAGGAAACACTCTACAGCTTGCATCCAGCCACTTGACCATGCAAGGACTGTAGCCGGAGCCCACCCCAGGAAGCTTGTAGTGTGACTCAGAGCGGAGTGGCTGTCCTCTTGGCTCCAAACATTAAGGTGGGGAGAGAGTTCAAGGGCAGGGACAGGAAGTGGCGGATGGAGCCAGCACAAGGTATTCCTGTGGACTTGGAGATTTATACTCCTGCTGTCCATTGTTAGGGGGATAAAAACGGGCCCCGCCTTTCTCAGAATCATGGTCAGTGTTTGTCAAACAGGAGTGTTTTAGTGAGCTGTGGACCACACACCTTAAAAAACAAACTCCACTTTATTAAACCCATGTGTTTGTGAATAGACAAAGCTAGATTCATACAACCACCCACATATTCTGTCAAATGAAACTGCTCCAAAGACCAAGCAGACAGCTTTCCATAATAATATGCCTTTGTATACAGGCTTATGCTTTTTCAAAGAACTTGAACATGCTTTATTTTATTGGAGCCCTTCTTGTGAGAGAAGTCAGGAAAGCAGACATTATTCCTATTTCCAACTGGGAAAACAGGAGCAAGCAGAATCCTACTCTGTAAATTATTTTGTCCCTCAAAGTTACCATCAGTGATAGTTTCTGTACACACAAATTTGAAACACTGTAATTATGCTAACCCCAGATGTTTTTGGGTTTCCCTGTTCATATGCACATGGAAAAGGGCAGGCAAAGGTTTTTATATCTCAGCCTTCTATTCTGTTTCATACAGACTTGCTTTCCTCTCTGGATCCTGCCAGGAAAGGGAGGAACATGTGACTGGCTTTGGGGTCAAGGTTGACTTTTCTTGTTATGTCGAGGTGAGGAGGATGGGACTGTGGTTCAGAAACTCTGAGATGCTGTTGGCTGCAATGATGCAATCCAGAAGCACTGAGCACGGAGCTGTCTCTGTTTTGAAGGCCAGAGGTGTGTCCATTCCTTTTGAATCTGTTAATCTCCAGGAGTGCTCAGTGAGCATCAGCTCAAAGGCAGTGAGAGCAGACCCTGAGCTTAGCAGGCATTCTCTGTGTTAGTGTGAATCCTGGGAAGCAAGGAAACGTTTACTTCGTGCCTACCTACTGTGAGCTCAACACTGTTTTATCAAGGTTTTTGAAGAGCATGGAGAACAAGAGAGCAGACTCTCAAGTCAGACAGACATGGATTTTGGAAACTAAATGCACTGCTTGGTGCAGGCAACCCAACCTCCCAAGCCTCAGGTTTCTCCTTTGTAAAGTAGCTGCCTCACGTCCTTCTTGTTAGGCATTAATGAGATCATTTATGCAAAGAGGTATCCCTGGCATATAGTGGGACTCCAGTAAAGGGGGTTCACTAATCCCTGCATGGTGGGGATTCTCCATTTTACAGATGAGGAGTCAGATTCCCCAGAGGTCTGGTGCCTTGCTACAATGTTTTAGCTAGTGAGTGGGAAAAGGAATATTTGAACTCAGGTCCTCCAGCTCAAAGGCCTTACTGTTTCCACTACGTCGAGTTTCCACTTTTCCTTCACATCCAGAAACCCAAATAATTCTGCCTTGAGTCTACTAGCTTCCCTCTCCTCTCCCTTGCCGACATCTAGCCCTTTCCTATGTGGATTCGACCAGCTTTCTCTCATTCTTCCACTGAGAGGGGCTGGTGTGGGGACCTCCACAGGGCAAACATATTTTTTCTCCAAGAGCCAGTCCCTCTTTTAGAGAAAATAAAGCAGTTTGGGAAAAGTAACAAAGGCTGCATTTGTGTATTTTGCTTTATGGAGCTGAAAATATCTGGTAAATTGATCCAGTGGGAGTAATAAATACACATTACTTTATCTTGTTCTTCATGTCCTATACCCCTGAGTCTTGATAGAACAACATCACTTAATAGACTTAAGAAAGAGTAATTACACTCATTGGTTGTGTGATTTTTCAGCCCTCCCAGCCCTGCCTGACCTTCTAATTTAGCTCACCGTGTCTAACTAATGCATTTATATTCATCTTTTATGAAGCATGTATGTACAGAATTGACTTTAGAGCTTTTTTCAAGCTGTCCTCCCAGGTTTCCAATCTGGTTAGTAGTAAGTAGAATGGGAGCTATCCATCTCTATACATTCGCATGTATAGGTAACACATACACATGGCTCGGAGCATTTTTATCCTTTATGAAACAGAATAAAAAGTATTTATTACATTTTTACTTTAAAGCTTTTATACATTCTAGCATTATTTACAGCTAAACATGCAGGCAAAAGTGTGAGTGTTTTAAAAATGATTACTATTAATGTTTCTGCTTGTCAGAAGTGCTTAAATTTTCCTGCACTTTGTCTAAAAACTTAGTACTGTTGCCTTTTAAGAACAACACATTTAAAAGATCTTGCAAGTCAGATTTGCAAACACTGCTGACAGTTTGTGATGAATGATATTGCAAAATTTGCAAGACGTTTGTCATTTCGCACAGCCGACATATTAAGGAACAGATTAGGAAACGCGAAAACCCCATGGAAAACAACCATCCCAAACAAACCGCAGCCAAACCTCGAACCCAGAGAGCACACCAGAATCTCTCACCCGGGTTTTCTCTCCCAACTTCCCACTTAGCCAGTGGAACCCGATTGTTCTCAGTGCATTTTCTCTCACCATATGGTCTCCTCATTACCATACACTAAGAGTCCATATGGGAAACTTGTGAAATGAACTGTATTCATTTTAACTGCCAGATGAGCAGCCTTTTGCTTTGCAAGCTTAGCTTAAGTCATCTGCTGTCTTCAAGTTGTTATGGCAACGTGGCACCAATAAAAAATTCTAATCTACTGTAAGTGATCACAGTATTTTAAGTGCTTGCCTATAACTGCCCTCAAAGGGGGAAAAGAGAGGAGGAGTTATATTTGTCCAAGGAGCAGAGGGTTGTTGTTTATTCCAGCAGGTGTCAGTAAAGAAACTAGTGAGGTGGGGAATGAGGTACGTAGTTAGGCCTCGTAGTAGATATGGATTGTTAGGGAGTTGGATTGCAGGGGAGGTGGCTTGTAGGAAGGGTGAATTGTAGACCCTTTGGGTGGGTCTAAAAAACACATTGAATGTGAAACACCATAGTTGCTCTGGCAGAAATGCTACTCTGCGGGTGCTATGTGGCCTGCCAAGAATAAAACTCAAGGTTCGGAACTACTGAGGCAGCAAATCCTCATGGTTGCTTCTCTTTCCTTGGCATGCGAAAATCTCAGTTTCCATGAAGCTGCTGTTCCTGTATGAGGGAATTAGTAATTTCAAACACTGGGCTAATTAGGAGTACCTTAAAGTAATGGAAACAGGCAGCAAAATCCCTAAATATAAATCATTCTCACCTCCACGGGCCACATGATATGTTGCATCTCTGTCTCTATCTGTATTGGAAGTGAATGTTTATAGTCTCAGTTCATCAGTTCACATTAGCCTCATGCTGAATATTTAAACACAGAACAATTTGAACGCACCATGAAGGAAGACAGTGACTGCACTTTCATTTGGAACAGCAAGGGCTCATCTAATAATAATTTAGTAAATCAGCCATTTAGTGGCTCAGTTGTGCACTGCATTGTGCCAAATATTATTCAGTTCAACTGTACACTTGCAAAATTGAAATTCAGACTCCAGTCACAGGCACCATTTTTGCTCAGTGGAGAGAAGAGACCCAAAATCACCCTCCCTAAGGAGCATTTGTGTTTGGTGATTTATCATAAATACAGAGCTGGGGCAAAATAAAACTGGAGTTGGCTGTATACAATGTATTCTCATTATGCTTTTATTGTTTTAGTCTTTATGCAAAGACTATCTGTAATTCAAAACCTACAGTTGCATCAGTGAAAATACAAATAAGAAATCTTTGCATAACCACATTGCTTCTTAGCAGGAAAGGGGATGACTAAGGGTTTCAGAAGAAGATAAAGAAAAACCCGACATCTTTATCTTCCACACTGTGACACTGCCTCTCCTCCACCTCTCAACACCTTTATTTATTTATTTATTTAATTGGAGAAAACTCTATTAACATTATATCCAGAAACTATAGTAACATTACTAAAAAACACAAAAACAAATGCAAATCTTATGATATATTCAACTCTTAGGAAAATCATGCTTGAGTTCGATTCCAGGAAACATTTTGTCTCCGCACTTAAAAATGCGAAATATGAAATGCTGTCCATTTTTCCCCCTCCTTCTCCTATATCTGCCAGGAAATTTACAGGCAAATTCCATTTCACCATTTTGATAATATGCTCACTTTAGGGGCTTGGTATCCCCTACTACTTATATATTTTTTTTTATCAGGGGAGTTTAGCCTAAATTTGTGAACTCCTGAAATTGTGTATAGAATTTGTGTGTGTGTTCACGTGTGTTACAAGTATACACACACACGCATGCCTGCACATACAGTTTTCCTAGAGAAGTAGATTTTAGCTTCATTTAAAAGGCCCAAGGCCTCACAAAAATTATAATTCTTAAAATTATAATTACTTCTTTACTTCACGTGTGTTACAAGTATACACACACACGCATGCCTGCACATACAGTTTTCCTAGAGAAGGAGATTTTAGCTTCATTTAAAAGGCCCAAGGCCTCACAAAAATTATAATTCTTAAAATTATAATTACTTCTTTATATTATTTATTTTACTTTAACTTATCTCACAGTAAATTATTCTGCTTGCCATTATCGTATCATGTCCATTTTAGAGATGAGGAACCTGAGGCTCAGAGAGGACAGGTGCCCTGCTCAAGCTTGCAGAGCCAGAAAATGGAAGTTTTCTACCTCACTGTATTTCCTAACCATTAGTCCATCCAGAATCCTTATAGTGTTTTGCAAATAGGTTTACATCTCCAGCAGAGCACTCACAGCACACAGTACACATTGACTGCAAGAATGCATATGTTTTGCCACAGTTTTCTGGAAAATAAGTGGGCATTATCAATAATATTGCTACCTATTGCTTTATAAGCACTAGCTATGTATAATCTCCTGTCAATACCAGATGCTGGAATTAGCCCTGTTTTACAGATGAGACCGAAGCATGCATTTACACTGCTAATAGGTAGCAAAGCATAGATTTGAGCCAAGTCTATTGCACTCGAGATCCAGAGCCAGTATCCCTAAGTACTGCCTCCTAGAATTAAAAAAAGGGATTTTAAGAAAAAAGGCAATTGTGCAAACCAATCTTAAAATCTCTCAAGCTTGGTTGGAGGGAGGAGGAAGTGGTGGCACAGACTGAGGTTAGCTCCCAAATGGCCGAGCGAGGGGAAAGTGGAGCAAGAATTAAAAACATACATGCAGACAAACCTTGGAGATCCTTTTACTTCTCTTTTGCTGCATAGTCATTGTGGTAGAGACTTTTAATAATAGTTACCCAATAGCTGCGTTCTGAAACGCTTTTGAGTTCTTTTTTAGCACTGAGCTCTTGATGAGGAGAACTAAGTTTAACCTACTTCATATCACACACCACGTACAGGGGGATGGGATATAATTACACATTAGTTCAAGGAGAAGTAACAGGAGAAACAAGAGGCAAACATTTCTACCTCCCAACCACCCAACCTCCTCCTCTTAAGACTGAAACCCTTAGGAACAGAGACGCTAGGATGTCTTAAACCTTGCTGACTATTTTCAGCCCTGAATAACACTTCAATTACGTATTGGAATAGTAAGTACAGAGCCCCAGCAGTCTTGTGGCAGTGGATTTTAATTGCAGTTATATTCAGGACCACCTGTAAAGCCCTCAGAATCATCATTTACAGGTATCATGTGTCTGGAGGTACATACAATAACCAGTGATGTTCAACAATTTAAGAAGCAAAAGCAAACTATATTTTTGCCTCCCTTAGATACCCTTGAAGTACAGTATAGTTCCAGCATGGGCACGTATCACTCAAGCTTAGTTGTAGTACGTGTCCAAAAATATACACATACATTTGTATGCACACATACCAAACGCACATACATGTACATACATGTACATATATATGACAAATATATCTCTTTTTTTACCCAATGGTCCTTTTACTTTGAAGCTAGATATTTATTTCGCCTTGCCCTAGAGAAAGGGAGGCCACAGTCAAAAGACAAGGAGAAACAGAAGTAGTTAATTTTTGGCTTTTCGTGCTTCTAAAAGCCAGATCCTTGGTGACTTAAAGGTGACTTAAAAGATTTTCAAGGGTAATTTTGACTCTAGGCAGTTTTTGTTTCATGTGCTGACTTTACAACCTACCCTTGAAAAAGGCAGCTCTGTCCAGAGCTTTCTCTTTTAGCAGAGACTTTTATCCTGATCAGAAAGTCGATTTCCAAGGCCACTCAGCAGGACCTAACCCAGAGCGTTGGTCTTAAACCAGCACAATGAATTGGAATAAGAAGAGCCAGCCGGAGGTTACCAAGTTCAGCTCTGTACCTCTGAGCAGGTCATATTCACAAGGGTGCAGACACCATTTTTCACTGTATTTGTGGCGGGAAGCACCCCAGGCTCCCATTCACCAATTACCATGACACCATTTAGAAGAGAATGCCAGGAGACCAAAAAGAGGGGGGAAAGCCATTGTCATAACTCTTCTCGGGAATACCTGGTTTCACAATTTATCCTTAACTGCTCACACTTGAAAAGTTGAACATTTTGGTAAAATGAATCAAGCTGTAATGTTTCTTTTATGAGATCCCCTTGCAGGAAAGGAAAGCTTGGCACCTCATGGAGACCAAGCTTAGTTATCCATCATAGTAAAGTCAGCTGTCCTAGCCAGCTTCTCAGAGGTCAGGCGATCGAACCAACAGCTCTTACAACTATATTATTGCTTACGGAACAGTAATTGAGGCACCAGATAAAAATTACCTGGTCTAATAGGCAGCGAACAATTTTCACTCAATAAAATTATAAGCCAAATCATTCATTTCATAACACTCTGGCTAATTTATTTGTTGACCTTTTAATATCCATAGCTCTTCAGTGGTATTAACTGCAACTCGGACAAAATCTCTTGTTCATTTCACTTTCATTGATTTTTTTTTTTCCATTGCAGCAATAACAGCTGCTTGAAAACAGCCTTTTTCTTTCCACTGTAAAAGTCAATCACGTAAGTTAGTATGTCTTATGTTGATATAGCTGCATTAGCTTACAACCTACTTTAGTTTCATGTGATTCAGAAGTCTCCTACGCCATGTTCTTAACAAAGGCAAAGCTTTCTGATGTACCTCCAGCCATGCTGGATGATGATACCTAATAGTATGTTTCAGAAGGAAGAGGGCTGTCATCTAATCTGAACATAAAATCAACATTAAAATTAAAGGGATCTCAGAAGTACCCCCGCCCCCCTGCATTTTCTGTAGAGTAGAATGCTTTTGATGCCTTGGCCTCTTGTATCAACAGCAGTAGAGTCTTTCTAAATACTTAATTCCTTTATGCTGGAAATTGCTACAGATTTTGATTGTGGTTTAAATTTTATTTTTCTTTAAAGACAATGGGTAACAAGTATGCACTAGAATGTTCTATAGGGCTGTCATAGCTTCAGCTGAATCTTCTTATATAATAAAATACTGTGAAGTCTTTAGAATGCAGGGTTGTAAAATATAATTGTTACACATTTGGCATTTTATGCCTCCCTTGAAATAACCACTTGATACCTCCACCTCATCTATGCTCCTCCTTCCATTTCAATTTACTCTAAAGTGGTCCTTAGCCATAATGAGAATGCCCCTTTCAACAGAAACATGTTTAATTATATCCATGCTAAGTGTATGTGACTCTTCTCAGTCATAGGGCTTCTGAGTAAAGAGTGTTTAAAGTGTGACACTAAAGTCTCCTAATGATCTGTGGTAAGTTCTATTTCGAGAAGCTTATATTACAAGAAAAATGAAAAATCTGAGGAATGTCTGAGGATTGTAAACTAAATAGTGCCCAAGTGTTATTTTGGTTTGTTTTACTTTTTCCTTCACTGCCCTCATTACACTGATGTTTTAGAATGCAAAGTCTACCATTATGGAATTTTCCATTTGGCTGAATAAACAAGAAGGAAGTTGGGATATAAAACTATCCTCCACAGAAAATACATCTCAGTACAACCAGTATTTATTGCATTGTACATCCAGCTCTGCAAGAAATGGGCTGCAAGAAACTTCCAATCAATTTTTCAACTTTCGGGCTTTCCAATCTGTAATGTCACCCAGACTTGTAGACGCAAAAGAGTCTAGTGAGCTGAAAACACTCTTCAAAATCTGGGCCCTCCAGTAAACTCTGGAGTGAGAGGACCAGTTAAATCAATGCTGATCTCATTGATAGGTGCTTGTCATCTCTAAATCAGGAGTGATTTTGCTACTCCACTTCATTTCAAGATGCTGATATTTGGCCTGCTGCCTCTTGAATCCCCTGATAAGGCAAAGTGGGTTGGTGATAAATGGGTGTCAGGGAAATATGCAGTGGCAGAAAAGTATTGTACTGCTTTCCCAGGAACCATCATCTCAACTTGACTTTGGTAATGGATTCTTGTAGTTTTTTTTTTTTTTTTTCATGTCCGGCAACGGACCGCAACCCTCAGTGTCGCGCCCGTACCGGACCGGGACCGGCAACGGGATCGCAACCCTCAGTGTTGCTCCCACGCCTCGCTCAGCCAGTGAGTGGGAACCGGTCTGTATGTGGGATCCGAACCCTCAGCGGGAGCGCCGCCGCGCTTCCCAAGCGGCACACTATAGCAGTGCGCCACCGGGCCGGCCCTGGATTCTTGTAGTTTATCTTCTGTCTTCTTCTACATCCCTCAAAACACGATCTCCCACTTGGGCAAGCTCAAAGCCAAGCATAGAATGTCCTCCCAAATTACCAAAGCATCGCTGAGACTTAATTTTATGAGGAGTTTCCAGAGTCTCATATTCTAATTCTGAAACTTGAAAATTAATGTTGTCTTTGTAAATAGGTATCCATTGGCTTTATGCGTTTGCCTATATGTGCTATAAATGGAAGAAAGTTTAGGCCATCTCTCCTGCTCATCTGAGTTACCAAAACATTGAATTGGGTTTATAAATGGGTTCAGTGTTGGTCAGTTAAACAGCCTTCCCCTTCACCCTGGAAGGCTAGATGTGGCCAGGGGAATATGAGCTTCTTAGGTACACATTTGAGGTCAAATGCTAAAGGGAAGACTCTAACGGATAGTGAATAATCCTCAGAGATTTTACTGTCATGAAATAGAAGGAAAGTTAAGTTAGCTATGTCTATGTATTTAACATGGTATTCCTAGTTCCCAAGGTGTCTCTCTGTGAATGTGCAGATACCTAAGTATTTCTAAGGGCCTAAGAGTACAGTTAATAAAAGGCTGATGTGCACCAAGACCAACCTCATGTTGCTAGCAGCCTATAACCTGAGATAATGTCTGTACTAGACATGATTCGTTATATTAATCACAAAATTAAAATGTAAGCATTAGCCAGCAGGAGTGAAAGAGCAAATTCATTAAAAAAAAAGTGACATAAATGAACTCACAGTGATCACAACTTGACCTTTGGGAATTTATATATTGGATTAAAAAGTCTATAACCAAATGGAACACCAAACTTAAGTCTTCTCCTTTTATAAATCATGCCAAATATATGATTTTGTCATTTCATCATGTAAATTAAGCATGCACTTTTTAAAATTAGTAACCGTATCTTAGAATAACCTCCTGCACAAGAATTTCTCAAAGCCTGTGATTTGGTGAACATTACACGAGGGGCTTAGAGAAGGAGATTAAGACATATCTATGGCCTAAAAGAGTCTACAGTCTAACTGTGGAGTGTGAAGACTAACACACTTCAGAGCAAAATGACCTCATGGCATGTACTTCTGTGCTGTGTTGGGTGGTACAGATTGTCAGCACTATTTTTCAGAAAAATGAGAGAGATTAGGAGTGGGGGTATCAGTGAAGGTAGGATTATTTCTGATAGCATAGTGTAATTCTCAAGAATTCGGCCTCTGATATCTAGCAGGCACTCGTCAGCTTTGTAAACTCAGGGAGAGCTTCCTGACTTTTCTGAGTCTCAGTTACCTCATTTGCCAAATGGTGGTATGAATAGTACCTTAAGAGACTCTTTGTGAAGATTGAATGAGTTTATGTTCCACATCCAATAAATTACAGCTATCTCTTTCATTACTATATCAACACAGCCACCTTCAGTGCCAGGCTTTAGAGGATAGAGAGGCATTGTAAATGGGCACAGATGGAAACCACCCTTCCGTAAAAGGAAAAAGAAAAGAAACAAAGATATGGAGATAGGAAGGGGGAGGACTGACTAGACCAGAACAGAGAGCAATACTTCAGATGTGCAGGGAGAGATTGGATAAAGAGATGATGGGGCAATTTTTTGTAACCTTTGTAAAACCCTGTAGCTCAGTGCTGGGAAGCAAATGTGCCTTGAAAGTTGCTGGACAATAATATCCATGTATGACAACTGGGGCACCAACAAGCCCAAAAATTATTTGCTAACTGATTGGGTTACAACATAAAAAGTAAGGCTGAATTTTCTCTTTGTATTTCCACATAGCCTGTTCAGCACTTTTATTATGAAGGTTCCAAAACATAAGTAATAGCAATTACACTTGAACTGTTTCTTGGAACCCCACTCCTCCTTGAGTCTCCCCAGTATTTCTGTAGACTCTAAGTAGATTAAGTATAACCTAACTGCTTTTTTCTCTGCAGACCTCCACTCACATAATCATCAACCAGTGGTCATAGCAAGACAGGTAAAGCCAGGTTTTGATTGTGAGAGGAAATAGATCAGCAAAAAATTATTGTTTTTAAGGAGTAAACATTTTCTGTAGTATAACCTAACTGCTTTTTTCTCTGCAGACCTCCACTCACATAATCATCAACCAGTGGTCAAAGCAAGACAGGTAAAGCCAGGTTTTGATTGTGAGAGGAAATAGATCAGCAAAAAATTATTGTTTTTAAGGAGTAAACATTTTCTGTGTCTTTAAGAGAGAAGAGATCCAAGGCCATGAAAAGAAAAATAGTCTGACTCAAGATGTACATTGGAGAACAAGTGTGACCCCTGTAAGGAGACTCCAGGGCTTTTCAATATTTAGGATACTAGTATTTGTCTTTTTAATTTCCGAATGGGATTTTTTTTTTAATTCCAAGGATAGGATTAATTATCTTGGAAGAGTCTAATCTCTACCATCATGTTTGAAACTGCAAGCAGAGAGACATTTTAAACATTATGAAAAGAAGAGAAAATCTCTCCTGACAAATAAATGCCTTGAAAAGTTAGATGTTAGTACTAGTCAAGTGCTCTCTCTTTTTAGAAATATTAAAATTGCATATTAAAATGGAAGGATCCTTATGCTATGCTCCCATCTAATACCACAAAAATAAGGCTTTAGGAACAATTTCAGAGACAAAAGATTATATGAAACATCCAGCTCTTCCCCTTATGGGAAATTTTTTTTTAACATCTCAGGCTCAATCATTTCCTAATGTGAAATTACAGATTTTTCAAATTACCATATAAAACTGCAAAAAAATTACACTTGTGACCACAGAAGAGATAGCATACACCATCAATTTGATTTTAAAAGGCATACATCTTTTATACTACCTGTCATTTTTATAATGCCTTTTACAAATTTAATCAATACATTTTAACATTCTATATAGTTTAAGTGCAATATACAATAAATATTCAAGTTTCATCTTAAACATGCTTTAGCCTTTAAATTGTTAAAACTGCTGTGCCCTTTCAATCTACTTACATAATGTCATAAAATATACATTTCAAGGTAAATGAAGTCAGCTACTTCAATTTAGTCCCTCAAACTGGTAGTAAATGAGAGGTTAACACTATGGTGCCAAACCCATTATTGAGTAAATTTAGCACCTTGGACAGCTCTGTAAAATCTTTATTGCTTTCCTGACCTGCTCGTCATGTTCTGTCTGTGTGTTCAGTGGCTCTCAGCTCTGATTGAAAGGCAATATATTAGATCCCCAACACAAACACGCTTGGGGGCTAGTTCACTGGGAGCGTAATGACATGGAGGTGAGAGCAATTTTCTGGTCACCGAAATCCAAGCACCTTGCAGGTCCATTGCACTAACTCATAGCGGACCCAGAAATTTCCTTTCTCCTTCCCATTTGCAGAAATAACTAATAGAAGCTGAATCATAGCAGCAAAGCTAAACCAAGTCTCCCTTAAACCCAAAGTTGATACTGCAGTGAAGGACATTTTAAAATGAGCAAGATATCATTTAAGGGTGTCACTTCCAGGACAAGAAACCCAGGTTTACTTTTCTCGAATCCAAGACTGCTGTGCTGATGACCACCTATGGCAATGTACTGAATGGAAAAACATGCCCCAGCATTGTGGATCAAAGAAGGCTGTAACTTAGGAAACAAGATTCACATGTTTCATTTTCAAAGGACTAAATGGTGATGAGAGCTCTGGGTATCAAAATAAGGAGAAAAAGAAACAAGTGAATTATGTCATTGGACCGCTTTATTATCAAAAATATATCAGTTTAAAATATATACTGGACACTGATAGAAGAAAATTTTTCAGGCTTACAAACACTTCAAAGATCCTGGAGTTAATTTTGAGCTTCCCTCATCCCTGGTTCTGTGAAACTAATCAAAATAAGGAGCACTGCTCTAAGCCCTCAGTTACAGAGTGAAGTTCACAAGCGTAGTTTCTTACTGCACCTCATCATGCTTTTGACAAACAAGGGACTTGTATTTTTTCCTAAAATGGAAAGAAAGAAAAATAGCTTCTCTGCCAAGCCCAAATACTGACATAAATATTTATTTGAAGAAATAAATGAACATAGACCCAGAGAAGTCAAATCTTAGTAAATAAACTAACTTGATCCTGTTTTGTTTTAATCTTTCCTAAGAGCCAGGTAAAGCTGTGAGGTTTTAGTGAAAGCAGATCAAGCTGAATTTGATCCCAGGATAGGGTTTAGTTTGCCCGTACCATAGTAAATTATTAACCACTGTGGTCAGACAATACTGCAAACCAAAGGTGGTGAATTATCTTGTAGCTTGCATTAAAAAAATAAAGATATGATTTCAGATGTATCGGTTCAAACACCATTGATTATATAATGCTTTTCACTTTCTGCATGAAAAATAACTGAATTTTTTTATAAAGGGGATCTAGCAGCTTAAGGCAAGCATACATGTTTATTGAGAACTGAAAACCCCTCCATCTAATTTTTGAATTTAGGACATTATATATGTCATAAGTAGTAACTGGAGTATGACAACTATTTTATCTCATATTATAGAGAATTTAAAATTGAAAAATGCTAATATGTATCTAAAAGCTTGTCATTTCCAGAGTTGTTCAAGGATTTTTGAAGAGGCTAGGGTGACAGCAAAATGAATGCAATTATATCCCTATTTTCTGATCATCGTCTGCAGTATATGAAAATTGAACAGCACTGCTTCTCCATGCAGAAATCTATTGTGTAAAATATTTAAAGTTAAACTTCTGTTTGAAACTTTACCCTCAGCAAAAGAATGGTAAACATAGCTTTCTGTAAATCCCCTCAGCTCATCATACCATGCCCTTAGGTTTAGTTCTCTGACAAGCCCCGTTTTTCACATGCATCAAGCTTAGCATTGCTGTCCTTTTCACACTCTAGTATAAATGAATCTGCAGAAAATTAGGGCAAAATGACAAGAGAATGATTTATATTGGTTAGAATGAAAAAAATTACCACTACATGCACTTTTCTAGAGTACTCCATATTACCAGAACCAAGCATTTAAGCTAAATATGGAAGCCCACCTAAATGAAAAGAGGGAGCTACTTTTTCTTCCACTGGAATGAGCAGCAGGGCATATATCTAGGATGCGAATGAATGACCAAATGGGGAAAATGACAAACAATACCGAAAGAGCAAAAAATTGCTATGAAAGAAACAGATGCTACCAGTCACAAAAATTGTTGCAGAGGGGGCTTCTGGGGACAGGAGAGTCCTTTTGTAAGAGCCTTTGACAAACAGGGCATTCATTGTCTTTGTATGTGGGTTTACTATAGCACCCCCTTACATCATAGCTCTGCCATACAAGGGAGATAAACAAAAGAAGTTTAATGCTACATGCTTCTAGTAGCTGAAAATTGATTGGAAATCCCTCTAGAATGACCTGTCTGATAAGGTCACGGTTCCTAGAATAAGCAATTAAGTGCAGAATAAACACATCTTAGGGATTCATAACATGCACTGAATGACATCGATTGTAGTAATCTAGTAAATGACCTCGGAATTGTTTTCAGCAATAAACATATGAGTGCTTTATCGTGCCTGTGGCAGACTATTGAGTGATGTATTTTATCTTGCGGTACCAATGATGCTCACCTTTTGACTCAATTAAGTGTGTATGTGAACAGGGATAAATTGGTGATTTAACGCCATTCTGGGGTTCTCCCGGCTACTGTCTTTGTAGCAGTGGCTTGGCAAAGTATGGCCAGAAGGACCAGAAGGTGATCATGTGAAAAGATAATAACAACCTGCCTTCACTCAGAAGATATGTACTTGCTTTTCTCTTGACAGGAAGTAATACTCAAGAGAGCTGCCGATCTGGTAGAAGCGCTGTATGGGATGCCACACAACAACCAGGTAAGCTTCCTGGGTCTCTAACCTGCATGGACTTCCACGTTCCTTATTGTAATGAGAAAGTGCAAAAAATATAGAAGCCATGTGCATGAGTTAAGAGTATCAGTAATTCAGATATAACAAGTTGCAAGGCTGTTCAGTCCTCTCTTTTGTAAATCTTTTATTGCCTTTCGTACCAAATCATTTTCCTTACGAGAAAAGGTGCTCCATTTAAAACTAATCTTTAGTGGGAATGTACTTCATGATTAAAGAAGAGAATTACTGTTGCTTTATTTTATTTCTCTGAGGTTTTCAAGCAAATTTAGGAGGAGAAAGGGGGTTTAATTTCTTCTCCTAAAAAGTATAACAAGGCCTGAATAATATTGTCAGCTTCTATTTCACAGAGCAATTCCATGTGTAGTGTTTTAAATTGCTTAGGAAACTACGAGTTTGACAAATTATTTACTCCTTTTTCATGTTGCCTGAGTCAGTGTCCAGGGGACACAGTCCCACTAATATTCAGAGATCCAGGTCTTCATCTACAGCCCGTCCTTAACATCAATGGGGGCGGGGGTGGAGGATGAATTGCAGTCTCTCTCTACCTCTCTTTCTGTAACCTCTGAGTTCCTGTGTGTTACTGGTGACAGCCCATAGTGCAGTCTTATACTGACTGTGAGGAAGTATGGAGGAATGGTTAAGATTATGGACTTTCAAAGTTAGACAAATGGGGTTATGAATCGCAGACGTGTCCTTAAATAGTGAATGTCCTTAAGTGAGGACTTTGCCTTTCTGAACCTCAGTTTCCCCATTTGTGATATGGGCATGTTGACGGAGACACTATACTCACAGGTTTGTTGGGTAGGTTACAGAAGTTAATGCAGTTAACCATTGAAAGCCCTGAGCACAGCGCCTGGCATAGAGTAAGCACTCAAAAAATGGTATTGAAGGTAGCTAAATGGGATATTCTTTTGACTTTTCAGGAAATTATTCTGAAGAGAGCAGCTGACATTGCAGAGGCCCTGTACAGTGTCCCCCGCAACCACAACCAGCTCCCGGCTCTTGCTAACACTTCAGTCCATGCAGGGATGATGGGCGTGAATTCGTTCAGTGGACAACTGGCTGTGAATGTCTCTGAGGCGTCACAAGCCACCAATCAGGGTCAGGAGCCTGCTCTTCTCCTCCTTCCTGCTTTCTCTGCCCATTTCCACCCTCAAGCTCTCCCTTTCCCCATTTATTCATCATAAAACAATTTTTAATTAAAAAAACTATTTTCTTCCCCAAAAGGAGATTCCTCATTTGTGCATATCAAATCTTACTGTAGAATTTGGTTCTAGCTCTCACATCTGGTAATCTGACATTTGAGGCTAGAAAGGGGCATGCATTTAGCCATCTCTACATTTGGCTTTTCACCATAAACCATGAATGACAGATCACAAAGAGGGTTGGAATTAAAGTTCTGAGGGCCCGGAGCACATCATTCTTGCCCAGGGAATAGTAACCTGTTAACTCCAGGGTACATCTCATAGATTGGGATTTATTTCTTCTCCAAAATGATAATTTATAGGCCCTGCATTGCCACTTCTCACAGCCCTGCTAAGTATTTATGATCTCCTAAGAAATGTGTCTTCTGCTCGCTTCCCATTTTAATCACAGAGCTAGCACCACCAGCCCACGCACATGAATCACCTGGTCCCTTCCCTCTGGGTTGCAGCAAGGGGCAAGAAACAGAGGCCTTCCCTTCCCTGAGTTTTCCATGACTGCCACCCTCTGAATGCCACCCTCACCCTGGTTTTGCCCCCACCCCTCAGGTTTCACCCGCAACTCCAGCAGCGTCTCACCACATGGGTATGTGCCGAGCACCACCCCCCAGCAGACCAACTATAACTCAGTCACCACGAGCATGAACGGATACGGCTCTGCCGCCATGTCCAATTTGGGTGGCTCCCCCACCTTCCTCAATGGCTCAGCTGCCAACTCGCCCTATGCCAGTAAGTACAAATGTGTGTCCTGCGTTTCTGCACGTTTTGCTAGAAGAACTGGGCATTGTGCTGTGGGGCCCACCGGGCAGGGCTGCTTGGTCTGAGGTCCTCCAGCCTGCAAGGTACTGCCCCAGGAGATACTGCCAAAGACACCACCATCTACAGCAGAAATTTCTGCTCTCCCTCGTTCTCCTTCCTCCCCACAAAGCCTCCCAACCAAAAGCCAGAGTTCTGATGTCATTCCAAGAACCCACTCCTGGAGTCAGATAGGGGTGATGTTGACTCCCTCTTCTACCAGTTACTAACTGGTGGCCCTCTCAATTTTCTCATCTGTAAAATGGGGAAGGAACTAGCACCCGCCCCTCCAGTGCTGTGAGACATAGACAAGGTAACGCGCATGAGAGGCACACTCAAAAATCTAATAATCCTAACGATGGGAAGATGATAAACGGTGGTGGTGATGCAGCGTAGTAACAATAGTCTAAAACTACACTCTTTTCCTTTAGGAATAGGACTCCTGTATGTTCAAATGCTTGGATTTTCTCCCCTCTGTGTTTGGTGTGCACTTAAAAATACTCCAGCAAGTCAAAAAGCAGACTTTTATTTTTTCCCAAAATCTGACAAGATAGAAAGCTACACACGTACACAAGAAATGTTCTTGGGTGCCTTGTCTCTGTCTTAAAGAAGGTTAGCTTAAAGGATTTTTTTTTTTTGTACATTTGGATAGCATCTAAAGAACCTCAGGGAACTGGCATCTTTATATATAAGATGTCTTAGGCTGAGATCCCACAATCTCTTGATCTCCCTATGAGGATTTTTACATAGGTAATCAAGTTCATCCTGGATATTGTGGGTGACTATTCTGATGTGTAAACTGTAGCCAAACTTTTAAACATTTATAGAAGAATAGAAGATGTGTTGCTAATTGAAAGAATATTTATGATTTTTAAAAGAGCCTTGGCTAAAAATACAACAATCATGCTGTCACTCACAGTGGAAATATGGAGTGTGCTAATTCTTTGAAAGAGGAAAGATCATTCTTGGCCTTTAAGTGACGTTATTTTGGAAAGTATACTAGGGCTTTTTACTTTCTGGGTCAATTTTTCTGCTCAGGATACACTAAATTTTGTATTTCTACTGTATTAGTTTAGAATGGGCAATTTGTTGGACCTTTAAAATTCTCCAAATAATCTGCATATTTTACATCTATCTGCTCAAGAGTCAACGTGTGGGGTCAGTTTCACATTAGAGTTTGATTTATCAAAAGATTGTTTCTCGTAGGTCTATTATTTCAGCTTTCTCCCAACTATTCAATCAGAAAATGTTTCAATCATGACCTGAAAATTAAAAGGTGGCATTCTTAATTAAATCAATAAACTAATTGCTATATGGTAGCAATTCAATTTAGGGGCTTGGATTGCTCTCCTTCTCAGGCCTGTGCAGACACCCAGCAACTTCAGCCTGAGATTGCATCTGTCAGACTGTGAAACTTTGAACATTTTATTTCCATTAATTGATTTCCTCAGTGCTCACAAATACAGTATTAAATTCTCAAATAGGCCCTCAGATGAGATGGTTTTATCTGCATAAATGCAAATAAAATAATAAACACAAAGCCCAGTCGATTTGAATTTTTGCTTCCATAATATTTAATTATTCATAAACCACTCATGTTGAAAAATTCCGATGGAATAGAAAAATAAAATAGGACATTCCACCGGTGAACACTCTTTCTGGTGTGGAGGCTGATAACTAATAATGTTATAACAAATGGAGCTGTTCGACTATATTTCACCCCTTCCTCTGTTAACCACCTCCCCCAAACTCCCCACCTCTAAATACACATAATGATCACATTTGCCAACGAGATTAATTGCCTTCCTCAGTGAACCAGCAGGATTTCAAGTCTACGAATATTTAAAAATCAAACCTCCAGTGCAGGAGTTTTGCAATTTAAATAGGTGTTATTATTGAGTGTATTTTCACATTTACAAATCCTAAGAGATGTATAAAAATGCTGGCCTCATTAAGAGAAAAAGTCCAGTTTAGAAAATGTTTGTGAAAACTCGGAGGATTTAAAAGAAAAAGTACAGTCTAGAAAATATTTGTGAAAACTCTAAGGTTAGAGGCTCTGTGTTCTGCTCCATAAAGCACTCAGTGCATTTGGCTTGTGTCGTTCCTTGGGCTGGTGATAAGTGGTCATTTCCCCCTCATGGCAATTGCTGCCTATGACCGATTTGATTCCCGCTTCCCTACATTTCCAAAGCCAGTAGACCGAGGATAAGGCCACCCAAACAGCTCTTTGGACTCTGGTGGGCTCATGGGAGCAGGGCTTTCCCCCCTGGAGATCTGTTTCCTTTGCAGGGCAGCATAGAGGTAAGACCACTGAATTTGGGTTTGGTTCCTGGCTTTCTCATATTCTCGCTATGGCCCTAGGGCAAGTCGTAAACCACTTTCTGAGTCTCAGCTTGCTCAGGTATAAAAAACACACAGTTGGCCCCTACTTAAGTGCTTTGCCAATGACAACATCAAAAAGACATGAAGATTCTTGTGAATGATAAGCGACATGTAATGTTCATTAAATAATATGAAAAATAATAAAGTAGAAGGAAGTGCCTAGAATTCGATTAAGTGCTCGGAAATCAATTGGACAGGATTCCTACTTTTCTGCAGGAAATAGAGGAAATAGCAAGTGAGTGTATGAAAACATCAGTCTTGACTGAGTATGTGCAAAATCTCTGTCTCCTAAAGTAACCAAGAGATGACTAGCCACGAGCAAAAGATGAAAGGCCAGGCTGAAAGGACTGTGGCTGGTAGAGACTATACATCTACCAAACTCTTTCACTTACTTGAGCAGCTATGGAGAGAGCTCTCTCTTTCTCTCTCTGAATTGCCAAAGTTCTCCCGTCATAGATTATCTGCTTCCCCGCTACTACCAGACTGTGAGTATTTACATAAGGTTCCTGTCTCTACTTATTAATTCACAACCCTTTATGGAAAGCTCCATGGGAGAATAGAAGGAATTTGGAACTTGGACTTGTAGTTATGCACTTTCAGCAAATGCTGCATGTGGCAGTCTGTTTATCCACCTGGCTTCCTACCTACCTGTATCTATGTTGGGGAACATTATGGTACATTCATATCCTTAAGGAGCACAGAGTCTCACGGTGAGAAATGGGACACATGCACATGCCACCATCTGCCTGTGCCTTAAATTGGAATCCTGGCCTAGCCTTCGGCTCACCCTTCTTTCTCACACCTCTCAGTCCACCAGTGACCATGCCCTCTTAAGCCAGCCTCCTGTCCCTTCCATCCCCAGCCCCTTTGCTAGAACCTTAGCTTAGACCCTACCTAGAATGCTGCTTCTGACAGCTTTTCCATGAAGCCTTCTCTGGTCCCCCTTTCCTGCCTCCTCTGAGTTGGCCTTGCTCACCTTTGTCATGATTTTGTGCTATTCTATCCCCATAAGAGGGTATTGCACTTTTGTTTCCTGGCCTGGAAAATTCTGAGGATGGCATCTCTGTATTCTGCTCCATAAAGCGCTCACTGCGTTTGGATTGTGTCATGACTTGGCCTGATGGTAAGGGGTCATTTCCCCCAATGGCAACTGCTGCCTATAACCCCAGTACTTAGCACACTACCCGGCACATAGTGGGCCCACAATAAACACATAAAAGATCACCAGTAATGAAAGGTAACACGTGCTAAGTGCCAAATGATGGAAGCAGACAAGGGAAGGCTCATGTCAAAAGGGTAACCTGATCAGTGTGGCCAGGTGAGGGTCAGATCTGAGCTTCCTCATCTCAGGATGTCACAGGAGGTGCTGATTTCTCCTTTCCTGTTGCCCCTCTCAGTTGTGCCATCCAGCCCCACCATGGCCTCCTCCACAAGCCTCCCCTCCAACTGCAGCAGCTCCTCGGGCATCTTCTCCTTCTCACCAGCCAACATGGTCTCAGCAGTGAAACAGAAGAGTGCTTTTGCACCAGTCGTCAGACCCCAGACCTCCCCACCTCCCACCTGCACCAGCACCAATGGGAACAGCCTGCAAGGTAAGCCCCAGGCCCCACTGGCCAGCACCCTCCCAGGGCCTTAAGCAGATGCATCACTGTCACTGAGGAGCTCAGCCTTGAGCCCGCCTGTCTCTCTCTGCCCTCATTTCTTCTGTTCCTTTGTGTTTACTCTCCTTGGCCCTGGCCCCTGGCTCTACTCATCCGTCCTCTGCTGGAGTTGCCTGAGGAGTCCTCTTCCCAACTCCAGCAATTCTGCTCAGGCCCGGGATTTGCTTAGGAATACTATGTTCACTTACTAATGCCATCGTTTTTTTCTCCTCTCTCATTCCCTGTTGTCGCCATTATCAGACCGGTCTTTTGTGGACTCTAGCAAGTTCCCCACTGCAGGGTCTCTCCCAGGACTGGCCTTCTCCTGAAGTAGGTTGCTCAACATTCCCTTCCTCTTGCCTGTGTTAGAGTGGACATGTGTGGGGCTGATAACAGGGAAGGGGTGAGCCACAGCCAGTCAGAGCCCTGAGGACAGAGCATTGAAGCTTCGTAGACCAAAGACCAGAGACTTGCTACTGGGACCCAGAAACCCTAAAACACCACTGGAGTATTCTGGTTCATATTAAAATTTTCCGATCACTTTCCCACCATGGAATATAGAAAATAACAAGAGTCACTGAGAGTTGAGATGACCTTTTCATCCACTGAGAGAAAAATAAAATACCCACCCTTTAAAAGTGGGCTCGTGGTTTCTTACACTTTTCTGATGTGCTTGGCCCTGCGTTGTGGCATTGGCCTGCATGGCCTTATTCATTCCCTCACAGCAGGATTGTGTGGTAGGTGCTTGCAGCCCCTACTTTACAGATGAGAAAACTGAAGGTTAGAGAGGTTTATGAAATTGCTTGACTTCCAACAGCTGGTATGTGGCAGAAGCTGGCTTCAAACTCCAGCTCAAAAATTCATCTCCCCTTTCCATCTCCCAAACACTTTATTACTCAAAGAGGGTGAAAAGGACACATCCAGGATTCCTAAGGCAGCTGGCAGGGAAATAAGATCAATAAAATAATCAGCCACCATTTATTGAGCACTGAACAGTGTGTCAGGAGCTGTGCTAAGCACGGAGCAGTCTTTGTCTGATTTAATCCTAGCAACTTCCTAAAGTATGAGGGCTTTTAGGATCTTCATTGCACAGATGATAAAACTGAAGGTTAAGGAGGGTAAATGCCTGCCTACAGACACAGTCAGTAAATGGTGCAGATGAATGTAAACCCCAGTGGGGTCAGGGAGGGGTCAGGACGGTGTGCACACATCTGGGAATTCTCATCCCTGTATATTCAGTACATGTACATGCACATTCATACTCAGGACTGGATGCTATGTGAGTCTACACTGATTCTCCCTAAGACCCTATGAGGTCACTACTATTCCCATTCTGTTGATGGCGAAATTGAGGCTCAGGGTCCCACAGTTAATAAATGGTAGAGCAAAAATTAAACCTAAACCATGTGACTCCAAACCCTGAACTCTTCAAGACATTCCTCTGACACCTGCTGGCAAATCTGCCCAGCACAGCCCAAAGTCAGTGCCCAGCACAGCACACCCATGCCCCTCACCCTAACATACTTTGGCAAATCCATCTTCCTAGAGGAAAGAAGGAAACAATCTGCCTTGGAACTACATTTCAGGCAATACTATTCACGATAGTGAATGCCCACCCTCACCAAGGGGAGCCAGCTGTCCTTGCAAACTTGACTCTTTTTCAGCTAAAATTAATGCTTTGTGACCCTCAGAACACCTCCAGCTGGCAAACCAGGGATATGGTGCTTAAATGAATCTAATATCTAAAGGGTTAAATAATAATAATATACCTGGAAAGCAGAAATTTACCATTCATGAGCTGCCAGTTTCAACCCTTGTGAAACATCAACTGGACATCAGAAACAAGATATGATGGGATTTGTGCTCAAGAGTCAAGGGGGAACCCTTTAGGAAAAAAGGCCCCTGCTTTGGGAAGGTCAGCTGCTGAGTTGCTGGCCACCAGTGACTTAAGTGGGCAGCCCTTCAGCAAGGCCTCACATCTTTGCATACCGTATGGACCTGGGAGGGAGAAGGAGGCACTGAAAATAAGGACTAGGCCCAGATTTTGAGGACTACCTGGGTTTCGGGAAGATCAGGTGATGTTGGGGTGTGTGTGTGTTTAAGTAATGATGAAACAGGCTTTAAGACAGGGACATGCACAAAGTTTGTGCGTTTATCCCCCAGGGCTTCTCTAACCCAATTCTAACCCAATTACTGATTTCAAAGGTACAGAGGCCAGTCCCCACCCCTCTGATTAGCAGCCAAGGCTACATCTCTGTGTCATCTTTTCTAGCACCTGGCCGCACAGCATGGAGGGTTTGAGGTCTGACTCAGAGACACACTTGGGATCTGCTGCTATGAATGGCACCACCCTTCCCTTCTACTTGAACACGTGTCAAGGAGATTCTTTCTGCACTCTCCCCTACCCCATGCTCTGACGATTGAGAATGATAAAAAACCAAAACCAAAACCAAAAACGGTTTTTGTTTTTCCAGTACTGTCATGTACTGAACATCTTTACTGTTGACGAGGTGGCAGTGGTGGATGTATGAGTAGACAAATTAAAGTCAAATTGACTGAGACCATCTTACTCTGAGCCACTGCTCTTCCTGCCCACTCTGCCCCAACCACTGCACTGGCAGGTTGGCCCCACCTGCAATTGCACCTTCACTGTCTGCCCACCATCTCCAGCAGGGCAGGGAGGACCCAGACTTAGGTGGGCAGCATCATTTTTTTCAGGGGGCTCTTGCTTGGACCTTGGAATATCCCCTGAGAAAAGTGACATTCTGACAGTGGACATCTAGAATTACTTCATTGTTAACTTTCTCAACTCTACTTCTACTGTACAAGGGGACATAGGTGGGTTACAGGGTTGGGGTGAGGATCTCTATAGTGTTTTATTCCTCCTCCACCTCCTCCTCTGCAATGTTACAATAGCATCTACTTCATTTGGATCTACCTGGTTTAGAATTGTCATCATTAAGATCAGGCAAGTGACAAAGGAAGAGTTGGTTAAGCAAATTGACCATGTAAATAAGATTAGAGGTGACACATTTAGACTGTTTAAGTGTTTGAAAGACTTATTTACCTCCAACTACCACTTTGTTAATTGTACATCATTCAATTTTTTTTTTTTGAAGGCTGATCCTTAAGGACCTCTTCGCCAGCAGCTCTTACATAGCCTCCTCTGGTTACTGCACATTATTAGTCCCCAACAAATAAGCATTGCGATCTCAACTTGGTGGTGAGGATGATGATCACAGCCACTACCAAGGGAGGGCTTGTCCCCACCTGGCTTCTGTACTATCTCATGTGTTCCTTCCAACCACCCTTTGATGTAGGCTGGTCATTGTCCCCATGTTACAGATGTGGAAACTGAAATGCAGAGCTAAGATAGGGGAGCCTGGGGTTCAAACCTGGGCAGATCAACTCTATTATGTTGAGCTCCTGTGCTAGACTGCCAAACTATTTTCAAGCCACTGAGTTAGACTCATGTGGACTACAAAATCCCAACCTTAAAAACTTGCCCTGAATTAAGGGAGACACGGCCCCAAAGTTAATAAGGCAGATCTGCCTGGGAGAGGTGCCCAGCTTGGAAGTGCAGAGGAGGGAAAGAAGGGGAATTTGGAACAGCCTTTTGCAGAGGGCTGCCTTTGAACTCAACCTTGGATAAAGTGCAAGTAGGGTTCCAGCACAGGGATATGGGAGAGGGGCATTTTAAGCAGAAGGACTCATGACAACATGAGCCAAGGAGCAGAGGCAGACAAGATCTGGATAATGTGTCATAGTAAGGGGCTCAGCAACCTGGACCACAGGTGCTAGGAAGCAGGGATAAGGCTGAAAAGTGGGGCATTTACTTGGAAGTCATAGCTTCATTCCTTTACACGTATTTTATAATTCACAGCTTCTGCTGTGATTCCAACTAGCTTTCTCTCCCAGGTAGATAAAACCTTTGAAAATTTACCATATGTCTGAGAAGTCCTTTTCCTCATAAGACCAATGACCATCCCATGAAAAACTTTGGGAAGTGCAGTTGTATTTTGGATTTAAGGAGAAATATGCAGAGAAACCTCCTTCCATTCTTACCTAGATAAAGTCATTTATAGATCCTGATCCCAGACTCCCCAAGTGTTTCTCTTTTCATAGGCCAAAGACTTGAATCACCAACTATGCTCAGTCTTCATCCATGGAGACGTCCTCTCCCTTCTCCTAAAGCGAATGTCCCATAGGGCATGGGGTCTATGCAATTCAGGCCTCAGAGGGCTTCATTAATCAAGGGAGTGGCAGCCCCAAGAAGGCCATCACATGCCATTGGAGCCCCTACTAATGTTTTGATTCCAAACCCTAGCATGTCCTGGGCAGTGTATGCAGTGAAAAATTAAAAGCAAAAGGCCCGAATGATTTCACAAAAATATACCATATACTTACTTTTTTCTTTCCCATCTTGTTGAAGTTCAGGCTGGCTGGCTCCTCTCAATCCTAGATATCATGAAGTCCAACTCCCATTCCTGTGGAATTGTCTTTTTTCTCCATGCACATATTCAGACAGTGCAAGATCTCCCCACCCCCACCCTGTCCTCTTCCCGATTAGCTCATAATTCTTACACATATGGTGGTTTGGGGAAGACGGTTCCACCCTCTCACTCCAACTTCTCCCCTTTTTGCAGAACTTTCAATTTTGTCTTTGTTTTCATCAAAATGTGGGAACTGCAATGAAAAATGCAGTGCCTTTCAAACTAATAGTTTTCTGAACTTCCTTCTGAGAACATAGTCACCCAGCTGCCAGGGAACGTGGCATAGCCACCGTGGTCACGTGCTGTCTCGGCACATGGTGCTGAGAGTGTGGTGTCCTCATGGGAATCTTCCTGGGCCCCACTTGGGCAAGTCAGCATGCCAGCAGCATTTCTGAAACATTCCAAACCTCAGACACCCATCCCTCTCACCCACATAATTAATCTTCAGATTGCAGCACAGATATAAGAAAAATAGCTCTTAAAACCCAGAGCTTCATGCAGGGATTTCTTTATAAAAACAATCTCTTTTGAGGTGCCTAAGCTCAGAGGCCACAGGTAGTAATCTTTTTCCAGAATTTTCTCAGCAGTAAGGATTCTGCATTTGCAGTTTAGGAAGTTATGGATGTGATTTAGGATGCTGTATCCCCACGATGTTACCATACAAAATTCTGGATGTCGGCACATTGGGGTATTCATGACACTCTCAGGGAAGACTGTGGGCTGACAAAGGAAAGGAAGGAGAGTGGGGGCAGGCCAAACTCACCCCCCATAACCCCTCAGATATGTTTGTTTTTAATTTCAATTATTTATTAACATATATAAACTGGGTTACTTCATCTTTTCAAATATCCACATCCCAAGCCTGTCTTGAAAAAGTTCAGAAGATCTATCTGGTGGCTGTGGACAGGCATCCTGCACAGCAGCATTGGGTAGGGGCTGCATTGCTGCCCGCCCTGGAGAGGGCATGCCTCTGGCAGCATTGCCGTGATGCCCACCCAGGGGACTTGGCTTGCTTATATCCCAGCCTGGGTTCTTGAAGCACTGGAGTTTGCAACCCCTGTAGTCCAGATTAAGAAGTGCTGTTAGCTAAGGACTAGCGCATCAGTTAGCTTTGCTGCAGAACTTTTAATGTGGCCCTAACTGGAGGTTTAATCAATTAATCTAACACAACATTCAGGTACCCAAACATTGCTTAGATTTTTTTTTAAATTCTGGCCATCTAAATGGGATGTTTCTATCCCATTTTCAGGGCCCAGCTGATAAATGATGGCTAGACCCCCTGACCAAATTAGCAGGAAGTTTGTGAGCTTTCTAACTTTACTTTGAATTATCTTGACACTGCCTGAATTATCTGACTCTACAGTAGGGGGCGTCCTTTAATGCCAGGCACACAGAGTAGATTTTGATAAAGGCAGAAGTAGCTTCTTTTGCCACAGGATTGGAACTACAGCTGTCTTTCAGTAGGGTGCCTGGACCTACCTCCAGCTGGATGAAAAGATCCTTAGGGAGCAGAGTCGTGCTGGGCTGTCACACTGCAAAGACCACCCTTGCCTCTGAAGCAACAGCATCTTGAATTCCAGCTTGGATTGAAATTCCAAGCTCCCTGTTTCAGTCAAATCTAGGGCTCACTTGAATCTTAGGGGGACTACATTTCCAACTGATCCCAAGTCTTTAGGGGTTTCAGTTGGCCTGCATTTGGCAAAAGACAGCTTCCTGTTTCTAAGAAAAAAAGGCTTATGAGGGCTTACAAAAAAGACTCCAGGAGCTTTTGGACTGCAAAACGGCTCTTGCAAAACAACATTTGGATGATTTACGTGTAAATGAATCAGAAACATGTGGATTGAATTTCCTTGCGAATACAGATGGGCTTAAAAATTAACGGAAAAAGTGTTTGGCAAAATACTTTTTGGTTTTTCTTTTAATTGAGTCTAAAATGTCAGGGGTGGGGGTGGGGAAGCAGGAGGAATGTGGAGGCCTCAGGCCTCAGAGCCCTGCCTGGCCTCTCTGTGTCCACTGCAGGATTCGTGGTAGTGGGCTTCGCTTAAAAAAAGGCACATTTTTCCAGACATGATCATTAGTAAACGAAGAGAGTCACTTTCTAGACGCAGTCATCATTGACGAGCATTACTTCAAATTTAATTGCTGATAAAAAGGAAGCAATGACTTTCTCTCTCTGCCTGGCAGGACACTAAGCCATCATTGGGAGCCAAAGATGGGTGCTTCTTGCTTCTAATGTGAGCAAATCTTGACATATTTCAAAGTTGTCACCCCATTTTAAGTTTCTTAAAGATATCCCATTATTCTCATACCCATCATGTACAGTGTGCCGTGTGGGGTGGGACCTATTTGATAGAAGAGAAAATATAGCCCAGAGGAGTTAAACAGTTAACACAAGGTCACACAGCTAGTTTAGCAGGAGAAGTGATGGGTTAGACATCATAGCTGCTAACCTCTATTAGGTCCTTCCTAGGAGCTGAATCCAGGCTAAGCACTTTACATATGTCATCTTATGTAAATCTCCAATAACCCTAAGCGCTGTGATTAGCTTTATTGTCTAGCTACGGCAGCTGAGGTTCCAGGAGACATGTTAACTACCTCAGGGGGAAGTACTCAGAAACAGAAAAGCCAGAGGTGGAGTGCTGGCCTAGCTCACGCCATGCTCTCTAAATGCCGCTATGTGTGGCCTCCTAACTCCGAACACTTTGACAGATTTTTGACTGCCTTAAACAGCCTTCCCTTTTCCCAGGATCTCCCCCAGCTTTCCTAAGCTACAATTTTCTAGGATATACAGTCAGACTATTCCAGAAACCCTGAGGGAAGCAGTAGTGTGGAAGATGTTCTGCAGGTTCATGCAAACTTGTCTCCTCCTCTCCCTCCAGGATTTCTCCCAACTTTATATGCCCAGTGAACAGTGCTGCTGTCACTGGCACCTCCCAGCCTGAGGACTGAAGTGAAGACACTCACATTGCTGCTTCTGCTCAGTTTTCACGCTCATACAGAGCCCAGGGAGAGCCGTGGTTTTCTGTAGAAATCGTTGGTGGTTGGGATGGACCAGTTCTTTATTTTATATTTTGGATGCCAAGGAGAGGGGAGGGAACGAAAAAAGAGTGACAAATTGAAAATTCTCACTATTTTGCAAGGTTTGGGGCTGCAGCTTCCCCAGTGGTATTCAAACTATGCAACTTCCCATTTATGTTTTAAAATTGAAATCAGATTTGGGGGGATGTTTAGGATATTCTGTTCTGTTAAAGACATACACACAGGTTGATTTATTATAATTTTTTAAAATATACATGTAGATTCCAAACAAAAACTCGTTCCAGAGAAAATGAGAGCACATTTGTGGTTGATATTCAATCAACTTTGTCGTGTGTGGGTGTATTTTCTTTTTTTAATCTTTTTTTTTTTTTTCTCAGTGAAAAATTTGGATGCAAAACCATTGACTTCTGTCTTCTCTTTCCATAGCGATATCTGGCATGATTGTTCCTCCCATGTGAAAGAATTGCCTTGAAGAATTTTATTAATGAAGAGGTTGGATTCTGCTACAGAGAGTAATCTGATATGAGTCCCAGAGTGGAACTTTTAACTCAGGCCTTTTTAAGAGGAATCACAATAACTGCAGATTTTTAAACAAACGAAATCACCGACCTTGCAAATACCGAAATTGGAAGTGATCTGCAAGTGCAGGGTCTTGGTTAAAGTTGTACCTCCCAAGTATTTGGGGGATATATTTATTCTGTATTGATAAAAGCAAATCCACTTTTTCTTTCTCTCTCTCTCTTTTTTTTTTTAGCTTAACTCTGCAATCATTTGTCTTTTATAAACCATAAAGCTATATACAAGGGACACTATAAATAAGACACCATGTTTTAATTTATGATGTTTTTAAAGCTGTGTAAAGAGAGAATGAAGTGGTGATATTTACAAAAAAGTTAAAAAAAAAAAAGCAAAAAAAAAAAAAAAAAAGAAAGCTTGTATGGGACAGAATAGGAATGCCAGTTAGATTTTTTAGAAAACTAAGGGTCGGCTTTTGCGCCTTAAAGCATATCAAATGGTAGTTAGCTCGGACAGTGCATTTTCAATATCTAACTTAACATGCCATCCCTTAGCAGTGCAAGCTTATTTATCTCTTTTGTATTGTTGTCTTAAGTAACTATGTAAATAAATGCAGCCTGGAAAGTTAAAAAGCGATGTAAGTGATCACATTTTTCCCTTCTACTCAAAAATCCAGTGCCTCTAGACAGATTGTTAAAACTGCGTATTTAAACTTGATATCATTCTCTCTTTTACGTATGTCAACTTCTGAAGCCGATGGCCTCTCCAGAGCTTGGTGGCACACGCACTGTGTGCGAATCTCCTTTGAGACTTCATGGAGCAGGGTCCAGGCACAGAATCCCACACTATGCCCTCCAGGTATCAAGCCAAAATCCCACTTATGCTCCACTATTTACAAGTTTAGAGTTTACTCGTCCTAAATGCTGACTTCATACCAATCCTCCAAAAGCTGACTAAAGCAACATGCCAGGTATTTTGATTTTCACATTCAAGATAGCGCCTCTATCAGTCGACCCTTACCATTTGTAACATAATAGATTAAAACAACAAGTTAAGTGCTTTGGAATTAAGACTAAAAGGAAACTGGGGGAAAGGAAAAAAAGGTTGAGAACTCCAGAACATAGTTTTCTGTTCTATGGGAATTTTTGCTCTCATTATCTGGGAAGTGTTCTTAAAAAAAAGATTAATAGCAAAGATGCAGCAAAGCTCTGAGGATGCGTTTGCTTGATATTTTTTTCTTTGCTGTTGTGTTTTTGTATGTAGTTATAAATACTGTAGATTTTTTGTGATTTTTTGCCAAAGTTGTTGTTCTATTTATACATTTTAATGTCTTAAGACAGTTTTTCAATATCACAAAAAGATTTTACTGCATATTTTGCAAAGAAAAAGAAAGCTCACTACCTTTAGCTTGCACATACTTGCAAAGTTCATTAAAAGGCTTTTTGTTTTAAAGGGGATTTTGTAAAATATCCATATAAATAATGTATTTATCTTTGGAATTTGTACATTGCTTTTCCCTTCTTCCTTTTCCTCCTACCCCCAATTTATTTTATTGTGTATGTTTGCTATGTGAAAAGTGCGTATTTGGTCACCTACAGTTGTATTAGCTATTTCAATGTGATTTTTAAACATTTCATTTATAGTTATTTTTAGTATTGTTTTAAACCATGCTTCAATTTTTTTAAATTTCCACCCAAAAGCCATTGTCTATTTTTGTATTATTTGTAAGTTAAGAAGTTTTTTCCAATATATGGCAAAAAAAAAAAAGTAGCATATTATTCTTGTAGTATTTAGTTCTGTAGATTTAAAAAAATGTATCCTTTGCTTTGGAAGCTTACAAAAACCCTAATGCTGTTTTACTCTATTAATATGCATGGAATCTCTCCCTTTGGAGTGACGCATTTTGTGCATTAAATTAGGGGGAGAAACTTCATAGAAATCAATGAACATACTTTCTTTCTTAAGTCTGCTTGTATATTTCCTCTGTCTTTCACATAAATATAAACCAGCAGATTGGATGCCTTAACAATGCAAATCATATTCATTTCACTTGTACATTGTAACTGTGCACCAGAACTGTCAGTCATCACTAACATTATAAGAAAAAAGAAAAAGAAAAAACAAAAAACAAAAAAAAACAAAGAAATGGAAAAGCACAAAAGAACTGTTTTGTTACCTTAAGACAATGTAACTTTTTCTAGTAGAGCAAGAAATCATTTACAACAATGCTGCAACTGTGCATGCCCCCATATGGATTTTGCAATGGTTTTCACTAGACTGTCAGAGTGCGATTTTTATGGGTTGGGGCGGGTGGGGGAGGGGAGTTGCGGGAGGGAAGGGAGGGAGGAAAGCTGACTTTTCATGGTGAGAAATAATAATGATGACTAATAATAACAAAAAAACTGGAAAATGTAAGCAAGGTGACGCATTGCTTCTCGGTACTCAGAAAGGTTGTCTGAATTCGTGTGGTAAGCGCTGGCCTGAAGATGTATACAGTTGTAAAGCCATATTTTGTCTGGTGAGCCCCTTAACTGCGAAGAAAGGAACCGTCAGCCGGTGAGGTGTCCAGCTCGGACCCTGACAACAGATGCCACCATCTATCAGCCCATGTGCATTGGTTAGAACTTTTCTTGAAAGTCCAAAGAGCCTTTAAAATGTGTATAATTTGTGTTTTGTGGCTTCTATTTTTATTGGTGAGATGAAAAGACATTCTGGCCCTCTGACTTTTTCTTGTATGCAAAAATTTTACAACTAAAGGATGTTCCCCTAAATACAGAATATGGCTTTAAGAAGAAAATGAAATAGAGAATTAAATTAAGATTTCAGTTTTGGGGGGAAAATATAGCTTCTGGATGACTGGATTGCATAACATGCCCTGGCCTCACATTGTACTAGGATGCAGCTTAATTAAGTCATCTCTAAATCTACTAACCTTTCACCTTCTTATCAAACCTTTTTGAATAGACACACACTGTTGCGGGCACGACACTGAGGGTTGCGATCCATTGCCGGACACGAAAAAAGACAAAAAAAGAAATATTCAGGAAATAGAGCCATCAGGATTTGGTGACTGTTGCAATGCAAGGACTGAGGAAGAGGATGAAGTCGAGAAAAAGCTCAGTTTTCAAGTGGGACAACCACTGTTTTAAGAAATTGCTGATTTCTCTGTCTGGGCTCTTTCCCTGCTATGGAACCTGATGGTGAAATCCCTTCCTATGCTCCCTTTGCTTTTCTTCCCTTTTCCAAATATTATCCTCTTCTCCAGAGGATTCTATATTTACATTAGGAAGGAAATTCAGTTTCCGGAACTAGAAATATTTTGTAACTTTTTTTTTTTTTTAACTTGATCATCAAGTAGTTTTATCTCTTCTCTCTGGAGACTTTTGCTATAGTAGGACTGATTTTTATCTACTTAGCATACATTTTTCCCACTGATTGTAGAATTTTCATATTCTATATTAAGAATGAATGTTCTGAGCCCTGGAATTAATCACGGGCCTGACAATTGGCCTTCTGCAGGAAATATCTTGCAAGGGGAATTATCCCAGAAGGAGAATTTAGTACTTCACAAAGATATTGATGAAATGTCAACGAAAAGGAAGGAGAACCATTGAAAATGATTCATCCGGTAACATAGATATGGATGGGATTCTGTCCAGAAAGCGAGGAGAAATGAATGAGAACCAGGCAATAGCCATGGCCTTCTCTGAAGCGTTCATTTACTCAACATATCCTTACTGAGCACCTCCTTTGTGTCAGGCACTGTGCTAAGGACTGGGGATATGATTGTGTCTTAAATAGACCTGTTTCCTTCCTTCATTACTGCCTGAGGAGGATAAAATATAAATTGAACGACCACAAAAATATACAATCACACACTGAGATAAATGCTATTGTAACCCTAATATAGCTGAGTGAGCATGTGGTTCTATCTCCGCATAAAGTCAATCCTAGCTCAACAACCAAAATTAAAGAGGAATCAAACACCTTACGTCAATACCTCAAAGGACATTTAAAATATCTAAACATAAAGTCCACCTGTTGAAATTGTCTTTCCCTACTATCCTTACCCTCACGTCTCACCTTTCTCAGACACTCCTTTCCTCGATCTCTTGAAGAAAAGTACCTCCTTTGTTCTGAGTATGCATGCTATTCTCTCTACTGTCTCCCCCTTTTTTCCCCATCTCTCTCGTTGCTTTATTTTTTCAGCAATTAAGATGTTTTTTCCAGCAAGAAAGATCTTTCCTCCTTAACAGAGCAGGGGAAAGGGCGATACCACGCTGGTCAAACGTGTTCTCGTTGGCAGGCTGTGGGAGGGCAGTCCTAAGTTCTCCCTTGTGCATAATGTTTGACCTGTTCTCATAAATGAGTTCATTTTAAAGCAGACTTTCATCATGCTCTGGGCCAGCCTAATCTAGCATCCTCAAATACCTCAAATTCTCAAGAATTCTGCTCCTGATCGCCTCTCTCCCCAATATCATCAATTTCTCCTTCTTCAATATCTCCACATTACATTCTGATCAGCTTACAATTCTTATCCTATTGGAAAGAGGGAAAAAAAAATTCAACTCCACTTTGCTTTTAATCTGTGCACAGTCCTTCTGCTGATCTCCAAAGAGTTGTCTATGTCTGCTATCTTCTCTTCTTCATTTATATTTTCTCATTATTCATATTCCAATAGATGTTTATTGCAATGATCAGTAGTGGGGAGTCTCACATGTTGTAAACAAGGGATCTAAATTTATATTTTAGAAGTATCATCTTGGTAGAGATGATTAAGTACAGAAAATTGGAGGGAGACACGGGAGACAGGACAATTCAAGGAGGGTATTTCATTGAGTAGGCTGGGTAAGGAATGACTAACTTGGACTAGGAGAATGAAAAGGAGTGAAATAGATAGGATTAAGAAATATTCAGGAAGGGCCGGCCTGGTGGTGCATTGCTACAGTGCGCCGCTTGGGAGCGCGGCGGCGCTCCCACCGAGGGTTCGGATCCCACATACAGACTGGTTCCCGCTCACTGGCTGAGCGAGGTGCGGGCACGACACTGAGGGTTGCGATCCATTGCCGGACACGAAAAAAGACAAAAAAAGAAATATTCAGGAAATAGAGCCATCAGGATTTGGTGACTGTTGCAATGCAAGGACTGAGGAAGAGGATGAAGTCGAGAAAAAGCTCAGTTTTCAAGTGGGACAACCACTGTTTTAAGAAATTGCTGATTTCTCTGTCTGGGCTCTTTCCCTGCTATGGAACCTGATGGTGAAATCCCTTCCTATGCTCCCTTTGCTTTTCTTCCCTTTTCCAAATATTATCCTCTTCTCCAGAGGATTCTATATTTACATTAGGAAGGAAATTCAGTTTCCGGAACTAGAAATATTTTGTAACTTTTTTTTTTTTTTAACTTGATCATCAAGTAGTTTTATCTCTTCTCTCTGGAGACTTTTGCTATAGTAGGACTGATTTTTATCTACTTAGCATACATTTTTCCCACTGATTGTAGAATTTTCATATTCTATATTAAGAATGAATGTTCTGAGCCCTGGAATTAATCACGGGCCTGACAATTGGCCTTCTGCAGGAAATATCTTGCAAGGGGAATTATCCCAGAAGGAGAATTTAGTACTTCACAAAGATATTGATGAAATGTCAACGAAAAGGAAGGAGAACCATTGAAAATGATTCATCCGGTAACATAGATATGGATGGGATTCTGTCCAGAAAGCGAGGAGAAATGAGAACCAGGCAATAGCCATGGCCTTCTCTGAAGCGTTCATTTACTCAACATATCCTTACTGAGCACCTCCTTTGTGTCAGGCACTGTGCTAAGGACTGGGGATATGATTGTGTCTTAAATAGACCTGTTTCCTTCCTTCATTACTGCCTGAGGAGGATAAAATATAAATTGAACGACCACAAAAATATACAACCACACACTGAGATAAATGCTATTGTAACCCTAATATAGCTGAGTGAGCATGTGGTTCTATCNTGGATTGCATAACATGCCCTGGCCTCACATTGTACTAGGATGCAGCTTAATTAAGTCATCTCTAAATCTACTAACCTTTCACCTTCTTATCAAACCTTTTTGAATAGACACACACTGTACAGTTCAATTGTTAGAGAACCTAACTACTGTAGAGATTGTTATAATTTTTTTTTTTTTTTGCGAAAATCCAAGCTGTAAAAACTTTTCAACTTTCACAATATTTAATTAAAGTTACTTCCTGTCTGTGATGGCAGCTTAGTTGTGTATTCATTTCTCTATTTCAGATGAGCCAAAGTCCAACGTAATGTAAAAGGGCTATGTTTGCAATTACTCAGACCAGTGTTGACACCCAGAGAAAAGGAATTAGGGTAGTCCTGGGACACCCACTTTCTTTCTTTGTAGGTCCTTGGGGATTTGCTAATCTGGGATGCAAATTGAACACACACAGCGTACTGCTGCCCTCTGCTGACAGCAGCCAGGCGTGCATGTGCCCACACTGGCCCACAGAGCCAAGAGCCCCAACAATTTCACCAGCAAAGCAATGCAGTCCCCCTGCAGTGACCGAAATGTGAATCCAGGAATCAGCCACTCTAGAACTCCATCATCTGTGCTACAAGTCTGAACTAAGCTCTACACATATAGCTGCTAATTAATGCTAGAGAGCCTCCTGGTCAATTAATTATGTGCCCTGGTTCATTGATGAAGGCTTGTGTGGACTCAGAACCTTCTATGATCTATATTGTTCAATCCCATGTGGATAAGACACTTTCCCTGTTGAAAGAAAGCACATTTCTCTGGTATCAAACATTCCACAGCACCCAATATGTACATTCTCGTGTAAAATTGTCTCACTTTAAGCTCCATCATAATCACCAGTCTTTCCAACTGCACTTTCAATGTTTTTCTTGCTTTTGCAATTATTGGATATGATAAGGTTAATGATGCTTGTAAAATGCCTCGAAAACTCAGCAAATAGGCCGTAGACCAACAGAAAGTTGATGGCCAGAGCTAATACAATTGTCACGCAACTACCAATACAGTCATTTGTGGGTGGGCATTGCTGATAGATATTTGCTCTGGAATGTAGCCCAGTCTGAGGTAATGAAAGAGTGTAATATTTGTTAATAGAGAGCTGGCATCCTTTTCTTAAAAAGGGAATCTATGCTGATTAGTTTGGCCGTTTTATATGCATTTTGGAATCTGTGTTGGATACAGTCCCTTGTATTAGATGCAGAAGATAAAAGTTGAACAAGAAGCCACTGTCCTCAGGACACTCACAATCTCAGACAAGATAAACCTGTATCCAAGTCATACTAGTATAGAACGATTAGACGGGGTGAGATAGCATGTCTTAAAGCTTCCCAGAATAAAACTGACATCCATACTTCTGACATACTGGTTCCTACATTCCTTAAGGCCTCCTTCTTGAAAGTATTCATTTTCTCATTCATGCATTCATCTATTCATGTAAACCTTGAGTGTTTACTATGCATCTGAGCACCAGGCAAGGCACGGTGGCTACTATAGTGACTACAGTGTCATTGTTCCCATCTTCTTGAAGCTTATACTTGAGTGGGACAAACAGACATTAAGCAACCACACAAGTTCATAAAACAAACTGATAAGGGTAATGAAGAAGTCTAGATTGCTCTGAAAGTGAATAAGGTGGGATATGAGTTAAGCTGAAGTGCTGGGAAAGGCTTCCAGAGAAAGTGACATTTGGGCTGGGATGGGAAGGATAAGCAAGAGGTCAGCAGGAGGGCTGGGCAGCTTAGGCAAAGGGATGGGGGCAAGCATAAGACTCTGAGCTTTGGGTGGAGAGAGCATTCAAGAACAGAAAGACTGTGAGTGGAAGATGCAGGTGCACATGATGAGACTGTGGGGCTTAGAAAGTTCAGTTCAGAACATGGACTGGGCACCTGCCATGTGCTTGGTACTGTGCTCGATGCCAGGGTGCACTAAACGAAACAGCCATAGCTCCTGCCTGGAGAGCCCAAGGCAAAGATCATAAATTTACAGTCCTGTATTTGTTCACAGGGGCTAAGCTGATTAAAAATGATGGGGGGAGCTGGGGGTCAAAACAGACTGGCAAGGAGCAGAGGGACTAGGACCACCAGTGGGTCATGCTCTTTCTAAAGAGAGCACCCAGGTCCAGGCAAGTGTTCCCACCTGGGAATGTGAGCCCAGTGATGCCCACCTTTCATTTTTCAGGAATGCCAGATATGTAACTGAATTTATTTTCAGTGTGAAATTTACATTTTTTAAATGTTGGCATCTGATCCAAAACACAATGTTTTCAAAACACTGTATTTGGGCAAAGTCCATTGTTCCCTAGAGTGTCAATTTGGGGCTTCTGGCCAAAAAGACAAATTACTGAAGGCAATGTCTACACAGCCTGAGTTGCGAGTCATAGTGATGTGTTCTACCCATGGAGATCAAGGAAAGCTGCAAAAAAGGGGATGCTCCAGTGGCGTTCTGCAGGATGAACAGAAGCTCTCCAAACATGTAAGGAAGAGTAGGACATGGAAGGCCATGTCAATGCCCTGAGAGCTGACTCTATGATAAAACAATTATTGAAATTAATAGGAATAGGAATATTGGAAAGTGGAGTTATAAACTTGTGAAAAAATCCCTATCCTCTGTATTTGTCACATTTAATGTACAAGACACAGTTCAGTTTTAAAAAAATCCTTTTGCCCTGCAGAAAGACCCTCATAAATGAGTTCATTTTAAAGCAGACTTTCATCATGCTCTGGGCCAGCCTAATCTAGCATCCTCAAATACCTCAAATTCTCAAGAATTCTGCTCCTGATCGCCTCTCTCCCCAATATCATCAATTTCTCCTTCTTCAATATCTCCACATTACATTCTGATCAGCTTACAATTCTTATCCTATTGGAAAGAGGGAAAAAAAAATTCAACTCCACTTTGCTTTTAATCTGTGCACAGTCCTTCTGCTGATCTCCAAAGAGTTGTCTATGTCTGCTATCTTCTCTTCTTCATTTATATTTTCTCATTATTCATATTCCAATAGATGTTTATTGCAATGATCAGTAGTGGGGAGTCTCACATGTTGTAAACAAGGGATCTAAATTTATATTTTAGAAGTATCATCTTGGTAGAGATGATTAAGTACAGAAAATTGGAGGGAGACACGGGAGACAGGACAATTCAAGGAGGGTATTTCATTGAGTAGGCTGGGTAAGGAATGACTAACTTGGACTAGGAGAATGAAAAGGAGTGAAATAGATAGGATTAAGAAATATTCAGGAAGGGCCGGCCTGGTGGTGCATTGCTACAGTGCGCCGCTTGGGAGCGCGGCGGCGCTCCCACCGAGGGTTCGGATCCCACATACAGACTGGTTCCCGCTCACGGGCTGAGCGAGGTGCGGGCACGACACTGAGGGTTGCGATCCATTGCCGGACACGAAAAAAGACAAAAAAAGAAATATTCAGGAAATAGAGCCATCAGGATTTGGTGACTGTTGCAATGCAAGGACTGAGGAAGAGGATGAAGTCGAGAAAAAGCTCAGTTTTCAAGTGGGACAACCACTGTTTTAAGAAATTGCTGATTTCTCTGTCTGGGCTCTTTCCCTGCTATGGAACCTGATGGTGAAATCCCTTCCTATGCTCCCTTTGCTTTTCTTCCCTTTTCCAAATATTATCCTCTTCTCCAGAGGATTCTATATTTACATTAGGAAGGAAATTCAGTTTCCGGAACTAGAAATATTTTGTAACTTTTTTTTTTTTTTAACTTGATCATCAAGTAGTTTTATCTCTTCTCTCTGGAGACTTTTGCTATAGTAGGACTGATTTTTATCTACTTAGCATACATTTTTCCCACTGATTGTAGAATTTTCATATTCTATATTAAGAATGAATGTTCTGAGCCCTGGAATTAATCACGGGCCTGACAATTGGCCTTCTGCAGGAAATATCTTGCAAGGGGAATTATCCCAGAAGGAGAATTTAGTACTTCACAAAGATATTGATGAAATGTCAACGAAAAGGAAGGAGAACCATTGAAAATGATTCATCCGGTAACATAGATATGGATGGGATTCTGTCCAGAAAGCGAGGAGAAATGAATGAGAACCAGGCAATAGCCATGGCCTTCTCTGAAGCGTTCATTTACTCAACATATCCTTACTGAGCACCTCCTTTGTGTCAGGCACTGTGCTAAGGACTGGGGATATGATTGTGTCTTAAATAGACCTGTTTCCTTCCTTCATTACTGCCTGAGGAGGATAAAATATAAATTGAACGACCACAAAAATATACAATCACACACTGAGATAAATGCTATTGTAACCCTAATATAGCTGAGTGAGCATGTGGTTCTATCTCCGCATAAAGTCAATCCTAGCTCAACAACCAAAATTAAAGAGGAATCAAACACCTTACGTCAATACCTCAAAGGACATTTAAAATATCTAAACATAAAGTCCACCTGTTGAAATTGTCTTTCCCTACTATCCTTACCCTCACGTCTCACCTTTCTCAGACACTCCTTTCCTCGATCTCTTGAAGAAAAGTACCTCCTTTGTTCTGAGTATGCATGCTATTCTCTCTACTGTCTCCCCCTTTTTTCCCCATCTCTCTCGTTGCTTTATTTTTTCAGCAATTAAGATGTTTTTTCCAGCAAGAAAGATCTTTCCTCCTTAACAGAGCAGGGGAAAGGGCGATACCACGCTGGTCAAACGTGTTCTCGTTGGCAGGCTGTGGGAGGGCAGTCCTAAGTTCTCCCTTGTGCATAATGTTTGACCTGTTCTTTGAGGGACAAACATGGGGAGCCATGAGCACAAATGGCAAGATGAATTGATCTGGTCATGCTTGAGAGAAGAGCTAAAGAAGGCAGAACAGGGAGTGGGGTGGAGAGAGCATTCCCAACGGGCAACAGTCACCACACAGTGGAGGGACAGAAAGAAGGCCTGAGGGCTGGTGCCATTCCCGCATCCCACCGACCCCCAAATTCTCTTCCTTCTAAGTCCATCTCCTCCTTCCTTCTCTCACTTTTTTTTTTCTGTTTGCTATATGATTTCCTTCACTTTTGTATGTACATCAGCGCTGATCAGCATTAAGCTCATTGGTAGCTCTTAAAGCACAGCCATTCTGCTAGTCACTCCAGTACCCTCTCTGGGTAGGCCTCTCTTTTCCTTTCCCTTCATGTCTACCTGACCCATGAATCTATCGCATGGAATTCTAGGGACATGGTCAGTTTCTCTTCAATCTTCTAAACAGCATAACCAGATGAAAGGTTAAGGACCCCCAATATTGCTCTCTCTCATCCAAAGATAAACATCCCTACCCCTGACCGCATGCCTTAGAAACCACTATAGCCCAAAGTGGTCAATTGAAAAGCCAACATTGAGCCCCCCTACATTTTTCTCTGCAAGCACAGAATATTACGGCACACACTTGTGTCCAGTAAAATGCCATTTTGCTTTACTGAACTTAAGATAAACCCTTTTAAAGGAGAGAGTAAAATTCAAGGAGAGAGTAAAAACAAACAAGGAGATACTTTTAATGGAAATTTGCATTCCCTTGTTGAGGACCTACATTTATTTATTTTTTGTTTGTTTATTTAATCGACACATTAATTTTACCTATTTACAAGATACAGGGTTATATTTCAATACATTATACAATGGTGATGATTAAATCAGGATCATTAGCATATCCGTCACTGCAAAAATTTATCATTTCTTTGGGAAGAGAACATTTGAGCTTCTCTCTTCTAGCCATTTGAGAACATACAATAAATTACTGCTAATTATAGATGCCTAGCACTGCTATAGAGCACTAGGGCTTATTTTTTGTATGTAGCTGTAATCTAGTATACATTAGCCAACCTCTCCTTATACTCCCCGCTCCTCCCCACCACCCTCTAGTAACCACAATTCTACTCTCTACTCTATAAGCTTAACTTTTTTTAGCTCACACACATGAGTGAGAACATGTGGCATTTTCCTTTCTGTAGAGGGCCTACTTCTAGATGAGCTGATATACTCCTGACTATGGAAATGTGTTTATTAAATCATCACAATGGCCATGTGATACGTATGCAATGATGCCCAGCAGAAAAGGAGTAGCTCCCCAACCCCGTAGAAGAACAGAGGGTCCCTGTTGGAACTTGAAGCCTATGTATTTAATATATACGGATACAGTAGTTAATATATCTATGAAACATTTTAACCCAATAATCAGTATATACTGAAAATGATTTCAAAAGGAAAACACTCAAATTTTCTAATCCTCGGTTTCTCGTCTATTTTTTCAAAAAAAGTAACAATGAGAATATTTATCTTAAAAGATGTCTAAGAAGATGATAAGTAAGTCACATAATGAGTTATTTAGTACTTGGCACATATTAGCCACTCTGTCAATATTAGAAATTGTTATTCCATTTTTTTTCTGTGTGTGTATATCACAGTATAGTTAACTGATCTCAAACTGAGAGATGTTAGGTTGTCTCTTATTTCTTGATATAATATGCAACATTACAACGGACATCCTACATTAAAAAAAATAAAATTCTTGCAAGTTCTTCCTGCTTTTTGAAAGCTAACTGTATAGTATCCCTGTCATCCAAGGGACACCCCAAAGAATGGATTTCTCCTTTAACAAGAGGAAACTTGCCCATCAGTTCCCATGTGGATCCAGAAGATGATTTGTGGCTAATGCTTGTCATAAGCACAAGCAAAGCAATAAATCTCTCCAAATCATTTGTTTTTCTTATTATATTACTTAGTACCAGAAAAAGGTGCCAGGGAACTCCAGACAGGAAAGAAGGAGAATCATTGTGAATATTGTCACATGCTGCAGGAAGCAGACTCTGGGCACTAAATCTGCAGGGCCAGGGCTCAGCACTGCTGCTGAGGATGGGAGGAGGATTAAGATGAGAGGTCAGTAACTCAGGGGCACAAGGAAGAAAATAAAGAATTATTTCCTGAATGTCCACATCCACAAATGATTCTTGATCTGTGATCCTACTAAGACTCTTCATAGTTAAAATACAAATGTAACAGGTTTAGGTGAAATGAGATTAGGTAAAATTGAGACATGATTAACAAACTTATGAGATGGACTGTTAGGAGCCATCATTTGCATCAGAATGAGAAATATCTTGAAATAACTTATTGACTCACTCAGATATTTAAGTATGCCAGTCATTGTCCTAGGAGCTGGGTGTGGGAGGTGCTGGATAGAGACAGTAGTTTTGTACAAAAACAAAAGCAAAGTAATAAGCCAGCATATAATTACACGTTGGGAAGCCGTGAAGGAAGATGGCAGGATGCTGTATACATCCTCATCTTACTGATGTTGGGCTTGGCCATGGACTCACTGTGGCCCAGGAACATAAGCTGATATGATACAGGCAGAGGCCTTACATGTGACTGTGGAGTTTGGCTTGGGTCTTACACTCAAGATCTGCCATGAGAAGAGCTTCTCCCAGGAAGCTGTGAAAACTTCAGCCTGGGTCCTGAAATATCCACACATGGAACAGAAAGAACTGAGTCCACCTGCATCCTGAAGCTAAGCTCTGCTCACTCTCCACTGAAGCAGAGTCAGCCAGCCAATATCACCTGTTCTTCAGACCTACTGCCCTGCAATCTGCAAGAGAGTGTTGAGAACCAACACTTACATTTAATCCTTTAGCTTTGGAGTGATTTGTTACATGGCAGTATTGTGTCAATAGCTGAACGAGACTGAAATAGAAAACTAAAAGTGGGTATACTTATAAGAAAAAACCTGAAAATTTTTGTTTTAAAACTCAGTGGTGGGTGGTAAGGAAACAACAATAGGTGGTTAGAAAAACCGTGGCATGTGTTATGCAATGCTGAAACATACGGTAAAAGTAGTAACTGTGATCATCTGGAAAGATAGACACGTACCTATTGAATTTAGTGAGAGGGGTGAGGATATTTGGAAATGGAATATTAAAACCTGAACTGGCTGTAGGTAGCCACATTTGAAAAGGTACTACGTGAAAGATGTGAGCTCAGAAAAGAACTTTCCAGTTTACAAACATGATCAAGAGAGTATATAGAGAACTCAGAAAATCTGTGACATGCTGTGTTGGAAAATGATGCTGCCTCTCATCTCCAGACTCCCCATCCAGAGAAATATTCTCAAAGTAAAATAAATAATATAAAAAAATTAAAAATGGACTTACCCTGTACCAGCCAGCTGCCAAAAATAAGAATAAATAAATAACCTGAAAGTAAAGACCAAAACAAGGACATGGCCATTAAGACACAGCCCAGGAGCATATTCCAAATCAAAAATGTGCCCATCACAACCATTTTTAAGACCTCAGAAAAGATTAAAGTGGATCACAACCATTTTTAAGACCTCAGAAAAGATAAAAGTGGCACCTAGTAAATCCTTTCAACTGGAAAAAGGGGCTCCTAGAAAAATTACACAGAAGCCTGGGGTGTCTAAATTAAGAACCACACTTGTCTAGAGAAAAAGGCATTTTTGAAAAGGATTATGGGTGTGACTTTGACACATAAAATCTACCGGAATCAAATGCATAAAAAACCCACATAGCTTTTGAGAGGACTGTATTGGCAAATATGTGGTTCTAGAGAAAAAGGCATTTTTGAAAAGGATTATGGGTGTGACTTTGACACATAAAATCTACCAGAATCAAATGCATAAAAAACCCACATAGCTTTTGAGAGGACTGTATTGGCAAATATGTGGCCATCCTGACCTAAAAGAGACTGTGGCTGTTAGAGATGTAAAAAGACATCTAAATTACCCAAATTTCTACAGGCAAGAAGCAGGATGAGAAAATTGCTCAATTGCCAAAAAGGACAAACATTTTTCTTGCCTTTTCAAAAGTGACTAAGGAGTAAAATAAAAAAGGAAGTGTTCCCGGAGGTCCAAGTCATGAATTGTGGCAAACAATTATCTAATGATCCACTTCACGGGAGCAGACTTTGGGTGGAGCATAGCTCCCCACTGCACTTATAGTGGGTTAGCCATGTGACTTGCTTGGGCCAATGACATGTTAATGGATAGATGTAAGTGGAAGCTCAGTATGGCTTTGGTCTGGCAGCACGATTGTGGTAATGGCAGACATAGCAATTCCTGGTCTTGGATAAAATTTGGAACACCTGAACCTAATTGACCCTGAGCACCCAATTAAAGCAGCCCCTGCCAAGTCACTTTCTCTAAGATTGCCATTTTCTATTTCTTCACAGCCCTTGTCCCTTGCTGGAATTATCTCATTTTTGAATTATCTCTTATTTACTGCTGTATCTGAGTACCTAGAATTGTTCCTGGCCCATAGTAATACTGAATAGGTGCCCTTTACTTTAAAGTAAAATCTTCTGTCAAAGATTCTATAATTCTCACAAGCTCAGATTGCACTTGGAGATATTATGAAGATGTTTGGTTTCTAACTTCAATAATGCTTCAGAACACTGATATAATTACTGTAAAGGGCATCCTTGATCCAGGATAGTTACGACTCATTGGGAATACCAATATGGGCTCTAATTTAGTTACTTCTGGACAAAAGTAGCAAGTGGAATCATTTCTGAGTAATGATTCAGGAAAGCAAGAACTCTAGGAGACAGAAAGATTTCTTGCCTGAGTAATGATGAGAAAGGAAACCACAGTGTTAATTCCAGTAAAACTATCTTAAATGTTTCCATTGTTGATAAGGCTGTCTGTATAGGGAAAAATAGTAATTGTTGGAGATGATGAAAATTGATGGGGTTAAAGTGAGGCATTATACAATAAGCCTCAACTGTAAGGAATAAAACCCAGGAAAGGCCAAGCTTTATTTCTCAGTAGCCCTCAATGTACCTCTGCATTTTTATGTGCAGAGCACTCTCTAGATTAAGTGGAAGCCTTTACTCATTCAGCAGGCATTTGGGTAGGTGCTGGAAAGACCGCAGTGAGCAAAGTCAGAAGTGGTCTTTGCCTTCAAGGAGCTTTTCATCTAGTGGGAGGGACAGACATTAATTAGATATTTATAAACCCAAATACACCATGTTAAACCGTTCTGAGGGCTACTTAGTAGGACAGAAAACAAACTTTTTCTGAGCCAACGCTGTTTATTTTAGAGAGAGAATGTTAATTCTCTAATGTATCTTCTATGCCTCTCCCCGTTCAACGTCTTTTGTTTCTCCAGTCCACAGATTGGCAACATAATTATAAGGTCAAGATGAGAAAGAAACTGGCAGGCAGAAGGACCTCAACAGGAGGATCACTCAGTCATCTTGTTGAACTCACCCCCTCGTGTCCCAGTAATTCATGGGAAATTATGTGAGGAGAAGCTGGCTATTTAAGCACATCTCCATGAAGTAGAGGTGCCTGACATTCTGCTATCTGGAATGCTCCACACCTTTGTAAATTAGCCACCCTACCCATGGGAAATTATGTGAGGAGAAGCTGGCTATTTAAGCACATCTCCATGAAGTAGAGGTGCCCGACATTCTGCTATCTGGAATGCTCCACACCTTTGTAAATTAGCCACCCTACACGTTGTGCCAAGACCTCCTTTCCACAGTCTTTAATCAGTTGTTTCAGATATATGTGTCTCATTAGCATCTGAGCAACACAATCACTTTTTTATCCTGAATCTCATGATTTTATTGGGCTATTAAGAGCTTGATTTGTGGGCAGTGGGAACAGCAAGAGAACTCGTGCCATTGATCATGTTATCCAGGAGGTGTTCAGCAGAACGGAGAAACCACAAGTGGAAACACACACAGGGGCACTGCTGACAACCAGCATGACCACGAGCCGCGTTCCCAAACGTCCTGCCTCAGGACCCCAGTTCATGTGTCAACCCAAGCAATGACTATGGCCTGCACAATCACCCTCCAACACCTTAACTTGGTCAGTTGGGGGTGGGTGGGAAGGAAGGGATTAAAAATTGCCTGCTTCCAAACAGGGTTTTCAACACGTCAAACCCAACAATGGGGTTTTAGGTATAGGAAACAAAAAACAAAGCTATTTCCATCAGGCTCACATCAGTAGCTAATGATCAGCCTCTTCATCTTTGCTCTGACCCATGACCAAAGCATTGTAGACCCTTATGAGCTGAGGGGCTACCCTTCGAGACTATTTTTCTGATGCCCTCACTTAGAAGAGGAGCAGACAGACTCCGTGATGGGAGTGTCCCCTCTGTCAGCATGTAGCAGGAGCAGAGCTTCCCTGGATGGATCAGGAGAAATTATCAGCAGACGGTCAAATCCAGGCTCCTCCTTGCCAGTACTCTGTCCATCTGGTGAGATGAGATATCCTGGTGGAGCTGGGAAGTTAGGAAATGCTCGCTGCTGCCCAAGCCAGAGCTGATGGCATTTGCCCGCAGCCTCTCTGCGTGTCTTTTTGTTCTCTTCTCCAGGAGCGCAAGTGTGGTCTTCTTAAGCCACTGGTCAGATCATGCGATACTCCATTTCCTTTAATAGCTGCCCATCACACTTAGAATGAGCACCTGCCCCTCCCTGTGGCCTTGAAGCCTTTCATGATACAAGCCTTGTTATGTCTCCAAGCGCATCTTGTATCCCTCCCCTATTTGCTCGTTTCACCCTATGCCAGGGTCTTTCCCACTCCAGGACATTTGCATTGCTCTTTCCTCTGTCTGGAAGGGTCTGTTTCTTCTCTTTTTATGACTGGTACCTTTTTTTCCCTTTATGTTGGCTCACATGTCACTTTCTCAAATGGACTATCCCTGAACCTCCCAAACCCTAATCCTTTTTCAATCCAGATATTCCTCCACAAATCCTGTGTTTCTTCCAGTGCTTATCTCAAGCTCTGATTGTTTTATTTGTCTATTTTTAACTTCCATTAGCGTGTTGGTATCACAAAGACAGAAACCATGTCTGTATTGTTCACAATTGCATTCTCAGTGCACTTTCTTCCAGTGCTTATCTCAAGCTCTGATTGTTTTATTTGTCTATTTTTAACTTCCATTAGCATGTTGGTATCACAAAGACAGAAACCATGTCTGTATTGTTCACAATTGCATTCTCAGTGCACTTGACAGTGTCTGGTACAACACAGGGGTTTAGGAAGTATTTTGGGGGGAAAAAGAACCTACCCTAAGAGTGAAGAAGAACAGGGGTTATGATTACTATTACACAGAGGACCTGAGACCCAGCGCTTGCCCGAGTAGATCAAGAACTATAATTTAACTTCCTGGGACTGGCTGCTACGGCACAATGAACGGCAGGGGTTTCCCAGAGGCTACACCTCTAATGCAAAGATGCTGGGAAGGGCTGCTGTGGAAAACATAAAACAAGATAGGGCCCTTCAAAACTTTGGGGAGACTTTCTGAGGCCCTGTTCTGTTGGTGTCTTTTTCTTTTCTCTTCCTTTTTAGTGCTTTGCTCTAGATCCAGAGAAACTTTTTCTGAGCCAACGCTGTTTATTTTAGAGAGAGAATGTTAATTCTCTAATGTATCTTCTATGCCTCTCCCCGTTCAACGTCTTTTGTTTCTCCAGTCCACAGATTGGCAACATAATTATAAGGTCAAGATGAGAAAGAAATTCTCATTTCTCTTGTATCATTCAGGACATTCTTTGGTACACCTCTGCCTTTTAGTAATGTGAGCTATATAATATGTTTCCCTTTTTCCTTTTGCTTCTAGGGAACTCAAGAGAAAATCTGAAGTACAACCACAAAATTTTACCAAACAGCATCCCCTGCTCAATGTAAATTCACATCATTCTCAAACTTATTTCATTTATACTGTATATGTAGATATGTATTAATATGCTATACTGTGCACAGCCTTCAACTTAAAAAATATATATTGAATATAAATTATAGAAAAATTAATTTAAAAATTAATCTACTTTTCCTCCTCTCAATTGTTCTTCTCACCCAGTGAGATAATCAGGAAAGTTTCTCCCTCTGCCATCCATTAATGTTGGCTATAAACTACCACCTCAGTCCATTCTACTTCATTTTCTGAGCAGTTATGCGACAGATCTTTTCTCATAGGAAGAAATATGTTCTAGTGGCAATGTACAGAAATACAAAATGAATAGTAAAATAGGAAGGAAACACTAATATTTACTATGCACTAGGAGTTTCCCATACAGCAGTTCATCTCTATTTCCTAACAACCCTAAAGCAGTTCACACATGAGGACCCAGAAGCTCAGAGAAGTTCTTTAATTTGTGTAAGACCAGTGAGCTGGTAGGTAAGTGCAGAACTGGGTCTGATTCCAAAGCCTGTATTTTTAATCACATTGCTAATGCAGAGACTATAACTGGCCATGTAAGTGATCTAAAAGACTGTTAAAAGGAATTGCTCAGTAAAAAAATACTAATCGTCAGCATTAACTGTGTGTGCTATTCTCACTGGCTCTTGATAGAAAAGTTACTTTAACAGTCTCTAAACAAAGAACAGGTTAAGTAAACTGGGGTATTGCAACTAATACCAAAAAAGAAGGTATAGTTTGTTCAAAAGTAGCTGTATATTCTTTTACTCTAACAGATTTTCTCTTCCACAAATCATTTTCCACAGTGGTCCAAGTCACAAATTTTTAAAATAGCTGTAAGAGAATGCAAAGCAGAGAAAGAAGTTTCTTTCAGGCTTTTGTGCCCCAACGGCCCTTAGGCAAACAGAGAGGATTGTAGGTGTTGACAAAATGTTTGAGAAAGGGATCATGAGTACAGCAAGGAGGCTTAGGAAACATTGGGATTCCCTGGTAACCAGAAAGATCCTCTGGACTTGAGGAACAGGAGGGGTGGAAGGGAGGTGGTGGCACAGAAATGTGGAGGGTCCCAGGAAAGGGATCTTTCCTCTGCTTCCTGGGACAGAGCCAAGAGCGCCCCAAGACCCTTGGAGAGAGAGTGGCCAGTGGGGAATGAGAGATGGTCATGAAAAGACAGCCCCTCCAGGATTTCCACACCCCAGTGAGAAACATGGTCTGGAATAGCTCTCCTGCCCTCAGGTGGCACAGAAACAGAGAAGTCAATTGCCAGGACTGAAGGGATGAGAGGCTCAGCTCAACAGCCACCAGCACTCAGTGCAGCCGAGGACCACATGGGCTCAGGGAAGACACTTGGGGGATAGAGAGCTGACCGCCCAAAGATCTTGGAACTTTGTGGATCTTCTGGAACTAAAACTCACTCTTGGGAAAAGGGACTGGGAAAACCCCAATTTAACAGAGGTTAGGAGTCTGCCTCATGAGTGGGATTAGTTTTAAAAGCAAAACTGAGCTTAGAGAAAGTTCAGTTCCTTGCACCTATGAGACTATGGACTTAAAGCTGCCTCTGCTATGCCCATTTCCATAAGACCTCTGGTTATTTACTCCATGCAAGCCCAGCTTCTAAATAAGGACTCTGAGCTACATGAGCTACACGGGTAGGGAAAGACAAGCTCCATCCCACATCCATGCAGTTTTGCGGGGAGCAGTCTTCATTTAAATACACACAAGAAACTCCAGTCTTCAGACATCTGAGCCCGCTAGCCACATAAGCAGACTGCAGCCCCCACAGCGCAGCCGGCTCCCCCAGTGTGTGCGTGCACTGCTGTGGCTTCCCTAAGAGAATCCTCTCCATCCAATTTAAACTGAGTTTCAAGTTGATTTTGGAGAAAATGTATACAGTTTACAGGTTTAAAGCCTTTTCTTCATCCCAGAGGACAAGCAAACGAGGATAAGGGAGTGGGGAACTGCTAATGTTCCAGAGAGGAAAGAAAAGTAAGGCATCCCCAGGAGACAGGGAGAATGATACCAGAGATGCAAAGAGGGCAGATGACAGTTGTCAGATGAGTTTCATCACTCGGCTCTGCCTCTGCCTGCTCCCAACTTCTCTGAAAAATTGTCCTTTGGGGCCCAAACTTTCCCTGTGTAGTCTCAGCCCAAAGGTGACTTGGTAGGAAGTTTGAGCAAAATTGTTTTCAGGCATCTTGGAGTTATGCATGTAGGCAGTGAAATGACATTGTTTCCACTTTCAAAATAAATAGAAGAGTTTTTTGTCATGGAGAGCTCGGGAACAAGAAATAAGAAATGGCTGAACCTTTAAATTCCAGGAGTCCCTCATCCCTGGTAAGCAAACAAATCTCAGAGCCTGGGGAGAAAATAGTCTGGATAAAGAAGATGCAGGAGCTTGTGTGTGGGAGGGGAGGCAAAGCAGATTCTGTCAACAAAGTGAAACGTTTTTAGTTTAATTGTGCAATTGCCGAGGGATAGAAACCACAGGCCATTTTGTATACTTTTTTACTCTTCTGTTCAACTACTGAAGAGAACAATGTTCCCTTTGCCAGGCCTCTGGTTCTGCATAATTTTCCAGACTACACTACAACATAATTGTATCATTCCAAATGGACAAAGCAGTGTGCTTTTCCTTCCTTTCTCCTTCCTTTGGGAGATGAGTGGATATTTTAAACATAAAACCTTTAAACACAAACAAACTGATAAAAAGTTCTGAATCCAGACACACAGCAATTGCAAAAGAAAATGCACAGAACAGTGTGCACACACTATGCATAGGATGAAAAGTTAAGCCCAAGGCACCTTTTTTGGGCAAAATTCTACCTCCACATTTCTTCGTCAGTAAGCCGGTTGGGTGGCTGCAGCAATGTCTTTTCCAGGCTCAATACACTCCTTGTGGATTTAGAAAATATGTAATCTGGAAAGTGAGCTTCCCTATACCTATTTCCCACTCCATGCCCATGTGGCACTGCCAGTGACTTTAAAACACACCTTATTCTTGTACATGCCATCCTGCAGATGAGCTATAAAATGGCAGAGAGGCAGGCACTTGTGCATGCATGAGAAGTGTGCTTTAAACATCTCAATATAACCTGCCTGGCTCTGGAGCATCTCTACTGCTCAGCAGACACATGCTTCCCACACTGCAGCCCTTTGATATGCAAGGAGCTAGGGCCAAATCAGCCACTCCATACTTGCCTTTGTAGGCATCTTTGGGGATTAGTGCTTTTGCAGTGAGGGGCCAGGGCCCCAAATTGGATTCCATCATGAAGCCGTCAAAGCTGAGTGATTTTGCAAAATTTAATGGGCTTTGGGGGACAATTTGGCAGACTGATTTCCAGGAGCACAAATATTCAAATTGCTCAGCCCCTATTTGAAGGCACATCTAAAAGTGCACCCTACAACCTGTGTATAGCAGGCTTTTTAAAATCTTGTCCTTGAAACAAAAAAAAAAAAAAAAAAAAAAAAAAA
>NW_007726782.1:83968-111879 GCF_000696425.1 Galeopterus variegatus | reverse complement strand
AAAAAAAAAAAAAAAAAAAAAAAAAAGGAAAAAAAGAAAGAAGTGCAGTGCCCCCTGGGACTTTACCAGCAGAGACTCTAAGTGCAGAGAGACTGCAAAGCCCTGCCAGGAGTCCTTGGGGCTGGAGGGAGGAAGTGGATGAGAGAGACCGGAGATGAGAAAGGCCTTCAACAGCCATTGGGGAGGTGGTAGCGGGGGAGAAGAAAGGGAGACATGCACTAAAAACAACAGAAACACAGGTGGAAATGGCCTTGTGGGAAATCAGCCTGTCAACAAACAAAGCTGGAGGCTGGAAACCACTGTCTCACCAACCCGGCTCCTGGGCAAGGAGATTGTTCTGTAAATAAATTAGCGGTGGCTTTGACTGCTTGGGAATTAATACTGACACCATGAAAGCAGCAAATGACTCCCTTTTATCAGGAGCAGAAGCACTACACTTTGCAAAGGGATCTTTTTGCCATTCCTTGTTTTATTTTGCTTTGTTTTCTCAGGAAAAGTAAATTAGAGCCACTTACATCAGCAGCTCAGGTTCAGGGAAGGGGAAGAAGAAAGAGAGAGAGAAAAATAGTTTCATTTCATGTACCACTGGTTTAGAACTTCATTTAGAGCTAATCACACCCCCATCTTCCTCCCAGCCATTTCTGACAGCAGCATAGCCTCGACTGCCGATCGGAGACCCAGGCATGGCTGTGAGCTTTGTTGGGAAGGCACCCAAAAGCTGGGGAGTGGTTTCTGTCAATGTTTGAGGAGGTGCAGTTTCTTGAAAGGGAAATTACCTCCTGGTCGAGTCAGCCAAGAAGTAATGTTTAAGACCTGCCCAGTGTGGACTGCTTCCAGAGGGACTCAGCATTTCCTTCAACGTGGGCTCTGCCCCTAGAAAGAAGAGTGCATTTTCCCCTTCAGAAGGTAGGGGTAGCTCAAAATTTATCCGGTGAAATAACTGCCCTTATGAACATGATCCAATAAAGCAAAGCGAAGACCCCAGAACTGTAATCACATTTACACTCTGGTGAGAAATTAGAAAATCTGCCTCTCTATTCTAAGTCTTCCCTACGAACCATCCTCCTCCCAAACAAAATAGACCAGTGGTCTTAAAGAATCAGAAACCTTTAGGAAAACTGGCATATTACACATTTCTATCACTCGATATTCTATTAGTTAAAACTCTTAACAATTTCTGTACATCTCTGGTAAACTCAAAATGGATGGCAATGAAAAGGACTTTGAAGCCTCATAAATTCTTAAAGCACATTCTGGACTATCAAAGCTGCAATTATTTGATCTAATTTTACAGGAAATTACGCGTTGTGTATTTATACCTTGGAAAAGTGATAATCCATATGTAATGGTTATGGTGACTCAATAATAGCCAGAATTCTAGATTAGTGAGCATGACTCCAATACTATCAGACATCAGGGGCTTTACTGCATATTAATTCTTTAGCTGGTGGAGAGACAAGCTTACTAGGACTCCTTTGCTACTTTGTTACAGATGCAAACTCCCATGTAGACAGCAAAAAAATAAAAGTCAAAAGAAAACTCAGCCCTTGGACACGCAGCAATAAAGGATAAACGATTAAACTGGACACAGCAGGGACCATCCACTAAAGTACCGGTGAAATGAAGGAGCTGCCACTAGCTGCAGAGTTCCCTTAAACTTTAAGAATGAAGCAACACCTGAGCAGTAGCTGATGCTAGAAGAGACACACAGAAAGTAGAGGAAAGAAAGTGGACCTGTGTCTAGGATGTTGGGCACATTAGTGGTGAGCCACAACAGCACAGTGACCCATGTTACAGCTGTTCCCTCCAGACCCTCCCAATCCCACGCTGCAGTGCTGTTACCAAGAAGGGCTTCGTTTTCATATGAGGGACTACAGTGTAATGTGCGTGTACTGGGATGGAGGGGCTGGAAAGCTCTGTGGGTAATTACTCACAGAAAAGAGATCAATTTGCCAAATGAGCAATTTTGAATAATCAATTTGTCAAATTATAAAGTTTACAGAATTCGTATTGCACGAGATGATTTCTACAGCCTTTGAGGGTTTGTTTATTCAAAGCTTTAGTTTCAGCAATTAGGGAAGTTGTCATAGACAGGTGAAAAGTAAGGTGCATATAAACTCGTCATTTGGAAGATAAAGCCGACAAAAATCGAACAGGATGCAAATCAGCATAGAACTGCATTTAAAAGGCATATATATCCTTTTGTATCTGAACAGTGAGACTTTTGAAATTTGAATACCACACAAAATACACATTTAATCAAGCTAGTTTAACAAATCATTGAACTAAGAGATGATAGAAACTCAATAGACTCCAGAGAAACTCTGGAGGAGAATCCCACGCTCTCATTTATGAAAACCTAGACTCACAACATGCACACTGCCCCTAATTTAGAATATAAAAGCAGGTTTTATTCTGAAAATTCAAAAGTTCCAAAGAACAGGACAATATTGATTTTATTGAACTTTGGTTTCTGTTGAATGCCTGTGGCTGACTCTTCTAGACCTGGTTTAATGTATTTGACAGTTTTGGGTGACTTGATAACTCATCAGATTGGTCATTTAGTAAATCTGCTTTTGGAAAATTGATCTAGAGCCTGTTCAGTGGACATGAAATAGCTAACTGTAGCTAACTGGCATAGGGTGGGTGATCAGCCACAGCTCATGTTAAGGTGTACAAGCTACAAAGTGCTGTCGAAGCCATTTTAGAAACCAATCTCACTATGTGGTTTCATACCATCTAAGCAAAGAATGAAAAAGTTCCAAAGATGTACTAAATTTAAAAGAAGAAAACATGTACATTTGGATACAACTTAGCATGAAAATATTAGTGAATCAGATAATACATGATATTTGTTCATCTATGATATAAGAACAGCGGTTTAGGCACAGATGATTACACAGGCTGCTTGGTCTTCCAAGACCTTTTGGGAACAACATAAAAGTTGAGAAATAATCTCAACCCGTTTATAAAGGCAAAAGGCTGCTCTCTCTTTTCTTCACGTTCTTTGACAAGCCTGGAAAGTCTGGAGTACTGATCCCTCCCTAATGTGTCCATGATTCTGACCACTCAGTTAAGAACATATCAAAGACTGCCAATTGCCATTATGGTACCTTTGTGCAAATCAGAAAATGACATCTCTTCTTTCAAGACACTTTATTTCCATGAGTCAGAAAATGACTATAATACACCGATTTTGCTTGGAATGGATACTTCACTGTCATCTGCAGAAAAATTGTCATAATAACTTTACAAATCTATGATGTCTGTTATGTGAATTGTGCTCCCTTAGATGTGACATCCTTGTGCAGTATACAATCTGCACAACTCTATCTGGTGTCATCATACCTAGGGGCAGATTATGAATGGAAAGATAGGACACAAACATTGGTAGATTAGCTGTCACGGAGGAGAAAACTATATACGATTGGCCTGAGGTCCAAGCAGGGCTCCAACATGATAGGACATGGATTAACAGTAATATTGTAAGTGCATTCCCAATGATTGCCGCTGCCTATGATAGAGCTAAGATCTGCCTCATTTTCTTTCAGTCCTCTCCTGCGATATTCTTCTGATTTCCCAGTTGTACTAATATTTCAGTATCCATTTTGACCTCCATTTTTATAACTTAAGCCAGACACTTGTACCCCAAAATGGCCATCTCCCCTAAGCTATTCATAATGTTTATGACACGTAAGATATGCATTGACATGATTACAGTAGACTGCTGGCATTGAAGTATTTAACATTCTCATTCAGCCATTTGCTAATTTTCCAAAATGTCCAATTCAAAATTACTGGTCATTTGGCCAAAGCAGAGATTTGGAGGTGGAACTCAGCAGGGCTACTGGGAAAGAGGACTTCTGTTACCTGGTGAGTAAGCTGGACCTTCTCATCTGTATTTGTATTTCAACTCAGTGTTGCAGGTTCTCATCCCAAGCATTTTATCATAAGAATGTACATACTGGGGATTCAAATAGTTCTCTGTATTAACCCCTTTCAAATGTGAAGAGCCTACTCTGTATTCAGTTGTGTTGCTAACAATTTACTATCTTTCTTACATATCAAACATTTATTTGTGTCAGTCTTACCTTCCCCCTGAAGGCAGGAATCATGTCTCATATATTTTTGTCTTTTCCAACACCTACTTTAACTCAGAGCATATGGGGACTTGTTCTCAATAATAACTTACTGAGCTAAGAATTCAGTCTATGACTATATGTGAAGCACCTCCTACCATAAAATGAGAAATACCATGTATTAATCCGTTTCTTTTACTTATAACAGAATACCAGAAACTTGATAATTTATAAAGACACAGAATTTGTTTCTTACAGTTTTGGAGGCTGGGAAGCCCAAGGCCCAAGGAACACATCTGGTGAGAGTCCTTTTCGTGGTGACTCCACAGCAATGCAGGTGTCACATGGTGAGAATGGGCTGAGCAAGAGTGAGCTGACCTCCTCACTTGCTGTCCTTTTAAAGCCATTAGAACTACGCCCATTACTCCATGAATGGATAAATCCATTCACAAGGCCATATTACTCACAGTCTAATCACCTATTAACCACCCCCACCCCCTGGCCTTTCACATACTGTAATTGGATTTCCCACCCTCTTAACACTGTTACAATGCAGATTGTTCCTAATATATAAACTTTTGGGGGACACAGTTGACCCATAGGAGGCTAATAACAAAATATTGTGGTGAACTTCATAATTGATTTTGTTACTTCAATTGGCTAAGTCTTATAGGTGAGAGAAAGAAGAACAGGTTTTATTTAGAGTGCTCTGATATGCTAAGTTAGATCTAGTTGTATAAATGGTAAGGTTTAAAGACTCTGTAAATTCTTACTCACTAGAGTACTCCCTCATCTTTTTGGACTTTTAGAAAAATTCCAGGAGAATTAAGTGGGATCCAAATAGAGGCAAAAGTTCTTGGTGAGAGGTTGTGAAGTTATGGATCAGGGGACTTGATTTTTGCTCCACTGATGTCCTGCTTGATGCCTTTTGGAGAATCCTGGAGGGGCAGCTCATAGTCCTTCTAGAAGGAGGAGAGATCAAAGTGAAAGAATTAAATTAAGGGAATGTCGACGTGGGGTATGTAGCTCCAAATAGACACCTCCCATGTTATGTGGGTTACTGGTCTCAGGTGATGGTCAGACCCGCCTCACTTTCCCACAAGTGTGGAAACATGTGGAGTCATCTGTTTGGAGGATAGCAATGCACTTGACATAGTAAAGGATTAATTTGTTTCATCGGTCTTTCCTAAATATATTTGAAAGAGAAACTCCAACCTCTTTTTGGTAACACTCATTAGCATCCTCCAGAATTAGTGCTCAATGGAATGTGCTTGGGGAATGACGCTTAGAAGACAAGACAAAGGGGAATTATTTGCAGATAGCTAGTGAGGACCTTAATACATCTAATTATTAGTGATGAGAAATGTATGTGCTAAGCAACATCTACCTATATAACATGTTTATGTATAGCTGGCTGAGGAGAATTTGCAACATGTAGGGTATAACATACAAGCAAATGATTAGGAAGTTGGAAAAATCCTAACTTGAAATAAAGAGAGCATCTAAATTTTCTTACACTTTAAGTGATAGGAAGCAAATGTCTTTATAAAAACACACCAGTGACATTCAGTAAAGCATCCAGTTGGCCCACTGCTTTCCTCTTTAGCAGCACAACTAGGTTACCCCAGTCAATCCCCATTATTGACCAGAAGCCAAGCCATAAAATCAGGAAAATTACTTGGGAAGACAAACATTCTAAGGATTAGCCTCAAACATCAATCTCAGATGTACGATGTATTCATGTGCAATGTAACTTATAAGACTGGGATGCTTGATATTTGGGAGAATTAACAAGGGGATCTGCAGACAAAGAATGACTGGGATAATTGGAAAGTCAAAAGTGTACAGTTATGGCTCCATTAAAGTTGTTGAATAATTGTATTGATAAAGCAATTTCCAAAAAAGCATTGGAGCAAGAGACAAAGTTTCTAGAGCAACTTCCTTCTACATTGGAAAGTCCTCAGTATGATATACTTAGAAATCTGTATTTTCCAGCCATCAACATGATATGTTTAGAAATCTCTATTTTTCAGAATCTGGGATAAATTCAGCTGCTCACCAAGTGAGGAAAAGAGAAAACCTTTGACTGTGAAAGACAAGGAGTTCGGTGAGTCTAGAAACAAGACAAACAGATTAAATCTATTCCACTGAAACACAGATATATTATTTCTCTCCAGAGAATTCCAAAGACTGACAAAATAAACAAAGAAATAACATGTTTCTTAACTTGTGAAATGTGACAGTCAACGGCACATGGCAAAACAAAATGTGAGGAAACAATGTTACAAGTTTCCCAATGTTAGTAGCTGAAGAGAGAGTGGAAACCATGTCTCTCCTCTTCAAAAGAAAGTGCTTAGAAAGAAGTCACTCTCTAGAGTCCCTTTATAGGATAGGTCCTCTTATTTTTACTATACGCAGTACCCCGTAGTTTGGGGACAGGGCAGCAAGATTGCCCAAGTCAGCCATTCCGAATTTTTGAGAGTGCCTGTTTTGTCTGCACACATCCTCCTCATTCCGGTAACAGAACTGCCAGCAGAAACAATGTCACCTCCGCTCTCAGCCTGAGTTGTGGGCGCATGACACAGACCTACCCACGGGGAACATTCCTCTCTTCTCCAGCCTAGTGATGGGCTCAGGGATGCCTTTGGGGCCACTACTGGGCCAGTGAGAGTCATGCATGGAGCATTTTCCAGCGTTAGCAGTAGAGCGGTGCTCTTATTTCCTGAGGAGATTGCTAAACTACAAGGTTCAAGTCCTGGAGCAGCTGGTAGCAGCTACTATGTAGTGAGATCTTATCTGAAAGAAAAGTAGACGGCAAAGAACACAGGGCTGAAAACTACAAAGAGATAGGTTCTTGGTATTATTCGAGTATACATGGGTCTGATCATGGTGGACTTTTCATCTGCATGAGTTAATAAGCCTTTTATGCTTATTCAGTACATAGTTTTCTTTTCTCCCCCCTCCTCTTCTGCTTCTCCTCCTTCGTTACCAAACTAACAATAAAGAAGCCTCTCCAGATCGGTGGTTGCACTGATTGATATGGACACAGAGCTGGTGACCATGGCTCACGAGCAGCAAATAAACCCGCGCATCTCATAGTCACTTTAAGGACTGTGCTCAAACAGACGTCCTCTTAAGTCTGATGAATACTTGATGGTCAACATATTTATTATGTTACACGGTAATTAGTTATGAATTCTAAGCAGTTTACATACTCTTAAGTTCTTCGTATATATGTCTGCATATGTACATGTGTATATGAGTATATGTGCACCTCATATACCTGATGTCACATAACGATAACAGGTACAAATAGAAAGAACTTAATCACTATAACAGTTTGTCCATCTGAGTGTAGACTCAGGGAGGGCGGGATGAATACACTGTTTACCATTGTTTCCCCAGCACCCGGAGGGGTCCCCGGCAGATGGCCGGCATTCTGTTATGTACAAAATGAACAGTAGGACTTCTTATATTTGCTTTGGCACATTCAGATTTATCTATACTCACATCCAAGGAATGTTGCCAATAGTTTACTACTCCTCAAGCAGGAAGACAGAGATCAGTTGGAACAGTTTGTGTATATCCTGGAAGACCAAGGGTTAACATCCTGAACAGATAAAGACTTAAGGGACTAAGGAGTTTGTAAGCAACTTGGAATGCTGATAAGCAAAATTTTGTTTCAGTTGTGGAATAAAATATTAAATCTTCAGAGGGACCTACTTCTTTGAATTTTAGGGTTGGCTAACATCTTAAAACTTCTCTTCCTTGGTCCTTGAAAAAAGCAGATGCTTCCTACCATACACCAGCCCTAGAAAGGATTATTCAATAAATAAAGAGAAGCGGTTCTTTACCAGAAAACAAAAGGTTAGATTCTTATCCCATATACCAAGGTAAATTCTAGACAGATTAAAAATGTAAATGAAAAAATAATAATTAAGAAAATAGAGTTAAATAAATAAATAATTTATAGGAAACCTGTGATAGATTTGGCCTGTACCTTCAAAGCAGTATAAAAAAATCAACAGGCAAGCAACAAACTGAGAAATAACATTTGAAATATAAAGCAAACAAAAGGTGGATATTCCAAAAACATATGAAGCACATGAACATGCAATTCACAAAAGAAACTTAAATGGCTGATGCACATATGAAAACAATGTTCAACTCTTGCAGTAATAAAAAATACAAAATAAAGCAAGAGATAATTTATTTGGTCTGGTCAAATGGAAAATAGAAACAAGAATCATAATCCCCAATCCTGGCAAGAGAAATGGATCCTTCCATAAAATTTGATGGGAGTACAGTTTCAGTACAATTTTTTTTGGAGGATGATTTTAAAACACGTATCAGGGGTTTTTTAGAAGCTTAGTAATGCATTCCTCTTGATCAGCCATGCCACTCCTAGGTTTTAAAAAACATAGAGACAAATACAATGATTCATATTATAACAATTCATATAAAAGGTCAAGCTAGAATCAACCTTCATGCCCAACAGCAGGGGACAGATTAAAAAATTATATTAAGATTGACTATGTTCCAGGAATAAGTAATAGAACACTTTATATTGACATGGGGAGATGGTTGAAGCATAACACTAAGAAAAAACAGGTAAACAGAATATAGTGCAATATAATTTTTGTAGGAAAAGAATACATGTATTCAAATATGAAAAAACATTGAAGAGCATAATCTAAAATAGTAACCAACATCATTGTGAGTTAATGGGTTAGTGGGACTATGTACATTCTCTACTTTGCCTTTTTCTATGTATTCAACTATATTTGAATGGAGTATGTGTACATAATATATATACAGAAAAGGATACGCATCATGTGTGCATAGCCTAATACATTTTTAGTAATTAAACAAATCTGCATAACCAATACCCAGGTCAAGAAACAGATTATTATCAGTACCCCAGAATTCTCTTTTCCCCACTTCCTGTTACTAATAATTCTCCCAAGAGCAATCACTATTATGATTTCTAAAACCATAAAATTGTTTTGCTTGTTTTAATTTTATATAAATGACATCATATGGTATTTACTCTTCTTTGTCTAGCTTCTTTTAGGCAACATGATGTTTATAATGTACATCCAACATTCTATGTTTAGGTATAGTGTGTTCTTTCTCATTGCTGTAGAATATTCCATTTTATGAATACACCACAATATTCATGCATTTTACTGTTGACGGGGATTTGTGTAGTTCTCAGTTTGGTGCCATAATAGTGCTGCTATGAATATTATAGAACATATCTTTGTGAACATATGTGGGTACTTCAAAAAGTTCATGGAAAGATTCATACTGTCATTCAATTCTATTTTTCCATGAACTTTTTGAAGTACACACGTATGTACTCACATTTGTTGGTTATATACGTAGGAGTGGAATTGCAGTGTCAGAAAGTATGTGAACAGTCAGTTTTAATATACACACCATCAAACAGTTCTCTTGAGTGGCTGTACCAATTTACTCTTACCATCAGTCTAAGAGAGTTCTACTTGCTCTACATCTCTGCTAACTCTGGATCTTTTCTTTTTTTTTTTGTCTTTTTTGTGACCGGTAAGGGGATTGCAACCCTTGGCTTGGTGTCGCCCGCACCGCGCTCAGCCAGTGAGCACATGCACCAGACATCCCTATATAGGATCCGAACCCGCAGTGGGAGTGATGCTGGGCACCCAAGTGCTGCACTCTCCCGAGTGCACAATGGGGCCAGCCCTCTGGATCTTTTCTATTGTTTTCGTTTTAGCCATTCTAGTTAATGTGTAGTAGTATCACAATGTGATTATAATTTGCATTTTCCTAGTGACTGATATACATTAAAATGTAATTAAAAGAATGAAATCTTTTTTTCTTTTTTAAGCTTTCCCTATATCACTCTTCTTTGGACACAAATCAATCAATCAACAATAGTACATCTTAAAATACAAATTAGAAGGGCAGTATGGTTTGATAAAAAAAGGATTAGCTTGATAGACAAGATTTGGTTGGAATTCTCTCTCTGAAATGTAGCCGAGTAAGGCTCTAAGCAGATGACATAACTTCTCTAAGTCTCTACTTCTCATTTTCAAACTATGTCGTATGGAGTTCTTATGAGAAAAATTGATGTGGAGCACAGTGGGCACTAAGTATATCTTAGGTCTCTCTCTCTCTCCTCATAATTTAGTAAATATATTGGAATCTCGTGGAACTCCTGGGTCATGGATAGGAAGACCTCTTAGAGGTGTTTATCTCAGTTGACTAGGCCCTTTTCAAACACTTGTCCTTCTACTTCTGTCTCTATTTTCCTAGCTTTCCTTCAACTTCACTAGCTTCTTGACTTCTTGTCCTTGACACCCTAAACGTTGGTGTCCCTTGGTCCAGGGTCTTCTTTTGTCCCCTACCAATCTTCTCCATAGCAATTGTATCTATTTTAAATGCTTTAAGTGCCATCTAAGTTTCAAAATTCATATTTTTGATCTTAGACATTTATAAAAACTATATGCTTATTATATGCAGTTGGATATCTCATAGACATTTAAAAAGTAATATGTTCTAAAAAATTAAAATGCATGGCCCTCTCCCCCTGCCAAACTGGTTCCTTCCATTACCCCCATCACAGCAAATGGTATTATAAGTTTTGCACACGCTCAAGCTGAAACCAAAAATCATTCTTGATTTTCCCATTTTCCTCCCAATTCACTGCAATCTATCAGCAGAATCTATTTTCTCTACTTAGAAACCAAACCTTGGATCCATCCACTCTTTTACATCCATTGCCACAACCCTAGCTCAAGTCACTATCACCTCTTGCTTGAACAACCAAGAAAGCCTCCTGACTGGTCTTTCTGCTGCCACTTTGTCCTCCCCCACTTCAAATTATTCTCCACCAGTGGTCAAAGTAATCATTTAAAAATACAGATCAAATCAAACCACTCTGCACAGTAGAATCCTTCAGTGGATTTCCATTGCTCTCAAAATGACACCTTCCATTATTAACTCCTTTCATCACCTTGTTTATTTCCCTTACAGGCTATACAGACACATGGATTTGCTGAGTGAACAGAGCCTAAGAAACTAAAGTAATAGACTTATTTTGGAGGAGGTGGGCCTGGGGTTATGTAGAACACATTGCTGACTATATGAGAGTCTATAAGCCAAAACAAATTTTTTTATTTCATACCCTAAAAAGAATGAAGACTGAAGACTCTGTGGAAGAGTATAATCTTAGATGGGGAAAGTCTCTGATGAAATCACTAAATTCAAATCAAATGCTTTCCCTGTGATTATTGAGATGATTATATTTTCTTCTCCTTTTTTCCCTTTTTTTGTGGTTAATTACAAAAATTGATTTTCAACTGTTAAATCAACTTTCCATTCCTGTGATAAACCCTACTTTATCATGGTATATTGTCCTTATATATTGCTAAATTCTATTTTCTAGTACATGTTAATTATTTTTATGTCTATCTATATGAGGTATAGTAATCTTTAATTTTCTTTTCTTGTAATATTCTGGTAGGGATTTGGTATCAGAGTTATGCTGGCTTTACAAAACAAGATTGGAAGTATTTCCTTTATCTCTATTTAGGAAGTATTCCTTCTCTATTTTTCCCCCAATTTTGTATAAGATTAATATTTCTTTCTTAAATGCTTGCTAGAGTATATCAGTTCAACCCTCTGGGCCAAAGAAGTGTTTGTATGTGTGTGTGTGTTAATTAAGAATCCAATGTCTCTTAAAGATACAGTATTATTTCAATTGTCTGTTTCTTCCGGTGTCATTTTTGATTATTCATGTCTTCCTAAGAGTTTGTCCATTTAACCTAACTCATCAAATTTATTGTCATACAGTTGTTTATAATTTTTAAAATTATTCTTTTAATCCCTATAGAATCTGTTGTGATGCCCCCTTTTTTATTTCTGGTACTGGTAATTTGTGTTTCTTCCTATTTCATATTCAGGCTTTCTAGAGTTTTATCAATTTTATAATGTTTTCAAGCAACCAGCTTTCAAGCTTTGTTAATTTTCTTAGTATTTGTTTACTATTTTGTTGATTTCTGGTCTTCTATATTTTCTTCCTTCTATATACATTGAATTTAATTTGCTTTTTTCTCTAGCTTACTAAGGTTGAAGTTTAGAACATTGATTTCAAATTTATTTTTTTCTAAATAGAAATGCTTAAAATTACAAATTTCTATATAAATACATAATATATATTTGTGTATATATGTGTTACATAATAATACATGTATAATATTATGTGATATATGTATAATTTTATGTTTGCACACATCTATTAGCAGACACTTGCATTATCTCCTCTCCCAGCCCCTGGCAACTACTATTAAATGTTTTGTCTTTATGAATTTGCCTATTCTGAACACTTAATATATATGAAATGATATTATATGTGGCCTTTTCTGTATGGCTTATTTATTTACATAGTATGATATTTTCAAGGTTTGTCTGTATACAAGTGCTTTATTTCTTTTTATGACTGAATAGTATTCCATTGTGTGAATATACCAAATTTTGTTAATCCATTCATCATTTGATGGATATTTGAGTTGTTTCCACTTCTGGCTATTGTAAATATTGTTGCTATGAACATTAGTGTGTAAGTTTTGAGTTTTTGTGTGAACAGGTCTTCAACTATCTTGGGTATAAACCTAGGAGTGGAATTGCTGTGTCATGTGGTAATTCTATGTTTAACTTTTTGAGAACCTCCAAAATGTTTTCCAGTGCTGCATCACTTAACATTCCTGCCATCAATGTATGAGAGTTTCAATTCCTCCATATCCTCAATAACACTTGCTATTGTCTGTCTTTTTGACTATAGTCATCCTATTGGGTGAAGTATCTCATTGTAGCTTTGATTTGCACTTCCCCAATGGCTTATGATGCTGAGCATCTTTTTATGTACTTGTGGGCAATTTGTATATATTCTTTGAAGAAATGTCTATGCAGATTCTCTGCCCAATTTTAATTGAGTTATGTGTTTTTTTATTATTGAGTTGTAAAATTTCTTTCTTTTTTTTTTTTTTTTTCCTTTTTTTTCTTTTTTACTGACCGGTAACGGGATCGCAACCCTCGGTGTTGCGCCCACACCGCGCTCAGCCAGTGAGCGGGAACCGGTCGCCACATGGGATCCAAACCCTTGGCGGGAGCGCCGCCGTGCTCTCAAGCGGTGCACTCTCCAGTGCGCCACCAGGCCGGCCCTAAAATTTCTTTAAATATTCTGAGTAGTAGATGATTACCAAATGTATGATTTGCAAATATTTTCTCCTATTCCATAAATTATCTTTTCACTTTCTTGATTTTTTTTTTTTGGAAGTACCAAAGTTTTGAATTTTGATGAAGCTCAATTTATCTATATTTTCTTTTGTTGCTTGTGTTTTAGGTGTCATATCTTAAGAAACATTGTTGGGCTGGCCCGTGGCTCACTCGGGAGAGTGTGGTGCTGATAACACCAAGGCCCCGGGTTCGGATCCCACATAGGGATGGCCAGTTCGCTCACTGGGTAAGTGTGGTGTTGACAACACCAAGTCAAGGGTTAAGATCCCCTTACCGGTCATAAGAAACATTGTCTAATGGTCCAGGAGACATGCTTATGTTTTCTTCCAAGAGTTTTGTAGTTTTAGCTCTTACACTTAGGTCTATGGTCTGTTATAAGTTAATTTTTGTATATGCTGTGAGGTGGGGGTCCATATTTATTCTTTTGTAGGTGAATGAATGTCTCAGGAAAGTTGGTTGAAAAAACAATTTTTTTCCTATTCAATTGTCCTGATAAGCATGTCAAAAATCAATTGACTATAAATGTGAGGTGTTTTTTGTACTCTAAATACTATTCCATTTTTCTAACTTGTCTAGCCTTAAACCACTACCACATGGTCTTGATTATTGTTGAGTTGTAGTAAGTTTTGAAATTGGAAGTGTGACTCCTTCAACTTTGGTTCTTTTTTTCAAGATTGTTTTGACTATTCTGGATCCCTTGCATTTTCCTGTGAATTTCAGGATCAACTTGTCAATTTTTGCAAAATACCCAGTTGAGATTTTGATAGAAATTGTTTTGAATTTGTAGATCAATTTATAGAGTATCACCATCTTAAAAATATTAACCTTTCCAAAACATGAGCTTAAGATATCTTTCCATTTATTTAGATTTTTAATTTCTTTCAACAATGTTTTGTAGATTTTTGTGTACATGTCTTGCACCTCTCATGTTAAATGTATGCCTAAGTATTTTATTTTTATGATACTATTATGAATAAAATTGTCTTTTAAATTTCATTTTCAGAGTATTGATTATTATTGCATAAAAATACAATTGATTTTTTGGTATTAATTTTATATTATTACAACCTCACTGAACTTGTTTAATAGCTCTCCTCCTCACTGACTCTTAATAAAAGTTCATTTACATTTCAGCTAGGAACTTATTTACATTCAATGTATTTACAAGTTAAGATTTGTGTCCAACATTTTGTTATTTGCTTTCTATATGTCTTTGGTTACTTCATTCATCAATTACTGCCTTCTTTTGTATTAAAAAGGTATTTCCTCATGTTTCTTCTTAATTTCCTTGTTGTTTCTTTTACTATATTTTAAAGTTCTTTTCTTAGTAGTTGATTATAATTAACATCATAATTTATAACATTCTAGTTTCAATTAATAGCAACTTAATTGCAATAATATACAAAAACATTGGTGTTATATAGCTCTGTTGCTCCTCGTATCTGTGCTGATACTGTGATGTAAAATTTATGTTTATACATTATGTGCCCATAAACATACATTTATAGTTATTGCTTTATGCAGTTATCTTTTAAATCATACAGAAGAAAAAAAGAGTTACAAACAAAAAATACATTTATATTGTCTTTTAAATGAAGACATTTAATATAAAGATATCTATGAAGTTATCTTTACTAGTGATCTTTATTTCTTCACATGGATTAAAGCTACTGTCTTGTGTTCTTTCATTTCAGCCTGAAGAATTGCTCTTCTAGAGCAGGTCTGCTAGTGATGAATTCTACCAGATTTTGTTTATTGTGGAATGCCTTCATTTCTCCTTCAATTCTGAAGCATAATTTTGCTGGATATACAATTCTCACTCAACAGTCATTTTCTTTCAACACTAGAATACACTGTTCCACAGTCTTTTGGCCTCCATATGTTTGGATAAAAAAAATCTGCTGTTAATCTTACTGAGAATTCTTTGTACATGGTGGGTTGCTTCTCTCTTGCCACTTTTATGATTCTCTCATTGTCTCGGTCTTTCTACAGTTTGATTATGGTATGTCTTTGTTTTGGTGTGGATTCTTTTGGAGTTGGTTGAGCTTTCTGGATGTATAAATTAATGTTTTTCATCCAATTTGGGAAGTTTTTGAAATTATTTTTTCAAATAATTTTTCTGTCACCTTCTTTTTTCTCCTCTGGGACTCCTACTATGTGTCTATTTGTGTGCTTGATGGTGTCCCACAGGCTTCCAACACTTTATTTTCTTCATTATTTTTCCTTTCTGTTCCTCAGACTGGAAAATCTCAACTGACCTATATTCAAATTCACTAATTCTTTCTTTGGTCTGCTCAAATCGGCTGTTGAGCCCTCTAGTGATTTTCTTTTCAACTCTAGAATTTATATTCTATTTTTTATTATAATTTTTTTCTCTTTGTTGATGCTATTTGGTAGGATATTGGTCCCATACTTTCCTTTAGTTCTTTAGACGTCATTTCCTTTCTTCCTTGGAACATATTTAAAATAACTGATTTAAAGTCTGTGTCTAGTAAGTCCAACATCTGGGCTTTTTCAAAGACACTGATTCCCTTTTTCCTATGAATGGGCCATATTTTCTTGTTTTTTTGCATATCTCATAATTTTGGGTTGAAAATTGGACATATTAAATACCACAATGTGACAACTCCACAAATCAGATTTTTCTGACTTTTCTGCTGATTTTCAAACAAAAAGGTTTGTTGTTGCTGCTGCCATTTACTTATTTAGTGACATTTCTGAATGAATGCTGTAAAGTCTCTATTCCTTGTTGTGTGTGACCACTGAAGTCTCTGCTCAGGTAGCCTAATGGTCAGCTGACAATTGGGCAGATATTTACTTAAACAGAGCAGCGGCAACTCTGTGTATGTATTGGGCATACCTTCAACACTCAGCCAGCAGTTGAAAACTCTGCCTTAGTTTTTACTTCTTGCTTGCACAGAATTTCAAGGTCAGTTTGAGATTAGAAGATAAGGGCTTCTTAGGTCTTTCCTGAACATATACAAAGTCCTATGCATGAACATAGCCTTCTAAATTTCCAGGTACATGTCAGAGCTTTTCAAAGGTTTTATGGGCATCTCATTTTCCAGATTTTCCTTTTAAGTTTTTTTGTTAACCTATTTTTCACCTCAACTATTATCCACCTTTTTAGGTAGTCATGATATTAATCAATTGCCTCCATTTGTTTTCAACAAATGCCTCCAAGTGAAAAGCTTTCCACATGGCAAACAGTCAGTTTAAATAAACAGCCTTCTAAATGGGGTTTTCTGGGGAACCAATGGAAAGGTCAAATAACAATAATTTTCTGGGACTAAAGATTTGAAGGAGCTCCAACCCTATTCTGCCCTCTTCAGTGACTTCCAGGATATTGTTTTTTATTGTTATTGTGGGATATTGGTTTTCTAGGCTATCTCGGAGATGAGTAGGTTTGTGGATTATGGGAATTGGGCAACGTGAAGTGCCACAAAAAAGCTTGCTGTTCTCACTGCGATGCAGTCATTTAAAAAAAATAAAATAAATGCTCCCTGGATTGCTGCAAGACTTTGGTTAATTTATATATTTCTAAAAAGCTGACTCTGACAAGTTTTGCCAGTTTTTCCCCATTGCTTTTGCAGAGGAGATAATTTTTGGAAATCTTTATTTCACCATTTTGACTGATGCCATTCAATACATCTTACAAAATTTAATCCTCTTCATAAACCTATGAAGCGGATGTAATGACTAGACAACATTGCGAATTATGAAACTAAGACTTAAAGAGATTAAGTAACCTGCTCTGGGGTACAGTTTGTAAGTGGACATGCTGAGGTCCAACCTTTGGTTTGTTAAACTTCCCAGCTTGAACTCAATGCTACACACACTAGCAAAGGGAAGGTAACAGCAAACAAGTGCCTCAAACCTTGACCTTCTTCCCCTGGGACCCACCACTTCAGGCAGTGTGGTGGGGTTTGGGGAGTCACTGACACTATTTTCCTTAAGTATAAAAAGGAGATTATATGACCACCTCTTTTCCTAAAGCCCAGCAATCCAAAGATTCTGCATACAGAATAACATGCTATGACATCCTGGAAAATTTGTGTTATATAAGAAGCAGTACACTAGAAAATAATATCTAATGGCACTCATAGAAAAATGTCAGAAAGCCCTAAACTAGCATGTCCTTCCTGGGGGAGCTTCCTTCACCAGCAAGAAGGGCCTCCCGTGGTGCGGGCTGAGTTCCACGAGTAAACCTTTTCAGCTTACGCGACTGTCAAATCAGTGTTTATGCCATTTTCCCTCTTCCAGCTCCATGATTATATGAAAACAATAGCTGAGACTACACCAATTTGGGGAAGAATGTTCTTCTCTGAGTGTTCAACCCCCAGAAGGATTGCTTTTTTCACTTCTGTCACCAGAGTCTGGAAACATGGAGTTCCATTTTTCAAGTGAGCAATGGAAATAGGACTAACAAGTGGTCCCAGATTCACTCATATGAAAACAATAACACATTCTGTGACTTGGAGGTCTGGAGGTTTATGTTGGCACCAATTGGAATGCTAATGTGCAAAGAATCTGGTCTCCTCTCAAACACTAACAAACACCAGTCATTTCCTACTGATTGGTTTCAACCTAACAAGCATTTTTTGAGCCCAAAAGAATATTTCATTTTAGAGTATTTAGATTATGATGATTACTCACTTATGAGCCATAAGTTGGTCAATGAAGAACAGATTGCTTCAATTTATTATCTGAGAAAACTCCCCACCCAATCACCACCTCCACTGCCACCATCACCAACACCACCAACACCACCACCAAGGATTAACACTCATAAACAGAACAAAATGTCATGTGAAAAGGTATCTTGAGCTGTCTTAAATTCTTCATGAACTTTAGAGTATGAAAGACCTTTTGAGCATATGATAAAAACTTTGCACATCCCCTTCTGTGAAATGGCCTTACTGACAGATTGCATTTTCATCTTGGAGTTTATGAGCTCTCCAAAAACTCATCCATCATTGAGAATCTTCTCTATGTGGTGGATTTTTGTTCTAGTGCCACTAATGTCTTGGCCATAGGCATTTCAGAGAGCAGCTCACAGAGCACAACTTTGAACTCTCCACCTACCAATTTCAAATTCTGCTTTGATTTCAGAATTTAGCATGCATAGATAAACCTGTACCATCATTCCTGGAAGACTGTCATCAATCATGTAGCAGATTCCTAGAAAAGGCATAAAATGTCATAGACCAAACTGTGACACCAATGATGTCATGAAATGGCATTAACCCTTAGATGTGTGTTTGCCATTTCTCAGTTTTTTTTTAAATAGGTATCTCTTCATTTCATACCAGCATGTATATAAAATATTAATATAGACATTAAAAGACAGGAAAACAGAAAATAAGCAATTTGCAGGTGATTTTAAGTATTGGTGAGTAAAATTAAGTTATAACTGGGCAACTACTTTAGTTTCACTTTTCTGCACTGCCAAATATGGAAATACGAGAACTTACAAGTATAGCTACCTTCTCTGCATTTACTGTCTTCAGTTTAATAGGCACTGTTAGTACCAGTTAAGAAGCAGACCATGTGCTGGGCACAGGGGTCCAAGATGGATAAGACCTTTTAAAAGTTTACACTCTCACGGGGAGCACAAACATGCACTGATAGCATCATATATTAGGATTAGTCAGGTAATAGTGGTGCACAAACGGCTCTGGCAGCACAGACAAAAATGCCTGGCTCACCCAGGCAGAGTGTGAGTGAGAAAGGCAGTAGGGGAGGAGGCAGGCGCAGCCTCTGGAGATAGAGGATCAGACTCTGGAAGGAAGAATAGAGAGTCACGCACTCCAAGGAAGGACAGGATTCCCAAAGGCATGAAGCAGCAAGATGTGTAAGGGTCACTGTGACTCGTGCAGTTTGACTGTGGTGTGACATGTTATTAGGGAGATAGAAAGATGGGACTAAAGAGGTTTGCAGAGTGGCCAGTCAACAGAGGGTCTTGTTCACCTGTCTGGGAAATAGGCCTTTTCCAAGAAGACATAGGAAGTTGTGTGAACAGGGTAGTGATGTGGTCAGGTTGTGTTCTAGGTGGTAGACTCTGGCTGCAGCAAGGGGACAGGTTTAAGGAAGAAGTAAAAAGAGCAGGAGGGAGGCTGTCATACTCATTAGGGTGAGAGGTGCTGAAGGCCTGCACTGATAGGGACTGGCCCGAGGAAAATTTCCAAGAAACAATTGCTAGGACTTGGTGGTTGAGCAGATGTAGTGAGAAGGATGGCAGAGAAAGGAGGGACAAATATGGAACTATGAATCGAGAGACCATGTGCGATAAAGAACACTTGAAATAGTGTGGAAGTGATGCTGCACTGAGTTTGAGGTGCCGACAGAGACACTTGTAAGTATCTGCGAATGATGCTAAGGATGGTGGCTAAAGCCATGTAAGAGATCTCTCAGTGGAAATATGTAGAAAATTAGAGTCCGTGATATTTTGGAGTCATAACCTATAAGGATATGAAGTAAAGGATTGGCTTGCTCTTAGCAAAGTGGCCATGAGCACGCACACACATGATTTAATTATCACTTCCAGGGCTCATAGAGATAGGTTCGAATCTTCCATGAAGAGTGAGAGTAGCATTCTATGGTGTAAGAAGGGGGAGATGGATTCAAGTTTCTGGCTCATGTATAAAGCAAGCATCATCTGCTTTGGATGGCCCTAGAAAGGCCACCTGGTCTTGGAATAGGGGAAAAGAACTGAGGAGAACTTAGTGATTTCTGGTACTGCCTGGGCTGTGAAGCCATAGTAGCTCTAGAGAGTTGAGAACCACTGACCTGGAAAAACCCTCTCCTTTCCTCTCTTCCTCAGTCTAATTTTTCTGCTTCCCTTCTCATATCTCTGCCCCTCTCATCTCAGGACTCACATACGCACAATGACAAACTCATCCTCCAAATATGGAGTGATTGGATGCTGTCTGAGGTCTTGCCCAGCATCTGGTTGTATAGAATAACAGTTCTAAGGAACTTTCACACCCAATATTTCTACTGTCTCATTTCCGTACATTTCAGGTCTTGCGATTTGTGTGTGTGTGTTGGGTGGGGGTGGGGCGAGCAGGCTGAGTCATGGAGCAGGTGATAGATGTGCTTTAGAAAGTAGTTCAAAGACACAGCCCTGATCACTGGCTGGTTCATTTTCCAGCTATAAGACCATGTTACTCTAATTCAGAGATGCGTGGAAATGTGTCCAAAGAGAATTAAAACTGAAGTATAATTTTCTCTTATTCTTACTGAAATTTTGTTTGAGTAACAAAAAGCCTCATCAGTAGTATAACAACTTGCAGCTTCAAAATGAAAAAGGAAGAGAGAGATCAAGAAATAAAAGTTCCTTGAAGTTTATTGTTAATGAAGCTCAGCCTTTATTTATTTTATTATTTTTGTTGGATTCTCTATCTTTTGTTTTATGAAAGCACAAATGTGTATTATATATGTTTTAATATACATTAAAAACAGGTGTTTTAAATGTATATTGATGTCCCTAAAAGATCCATAGGAATAGAAGAGACACTAAATTTATCGAACACCTACTATATACCAAGGACAGTGCTATGCTTACACATTCTTTAATTTAATATTAAAAGAATTTAATATTAAATTAATGAATGTGTATACATAGCACTGTCCTCATTAATTTAAAAAATTAATATTTAAAATTTTAAATTTAATATTCACAGGATATTAAATTAAAATTTTTAAATATTAATTTTTTAAATTTAATATTCCATGACTTATAGCTGGTAAAAGATAAGATCAGTGATTTTTTGGAAAAAGAAAAAGAAAATGCGGAAATGTTATTGTCACCAAAACAGCCATAATAACATAGCAACAACTAATCATTATTTATTGAGCAACTACCTCATGCATTCAGTGCTCTAGAATCATTGGCACATTTAACACTCACTACCCACCCTATGAGACAGATTTTTACTATTTGCTGTAGAGATGAGGGGATCAATTTCTAGAAGATTTGCCCACAGTCACATGGCTTTCTGGTGGTAGACCTGGGATTCAAAGAGAAAAATAAAGACCACTGGTGCAAATGTGTACATTTGTGAGGGATGGCCATAATTCCCATGTGTTCTCAGGCTCACTTCTGAATTCAAAGGTGGAGAATGTTACAAATCATGGAAACCATCCAGCATGCCTCTTCTACTAACTATTGCTGTTTGTCCTTTCAGCACAAATTTTTACTTTATTGGCATGCCATAGACTCAAATATACTCTTGATTAGATGCTGTTCTCCTTCAGCAGTGAGGATAGTTTGGGTGAAGGCATCAACACTGCCTCATACCAAAGGCTCCCAGACTAACAGCCAGCATATGGGAGATGGAAGACCAGAAGTGGGAGGCATGTGAGAATTTGGATAGAAAATCAATACTCTCAGAATCAGAAGCACTGCTGCCTTAACAAGCTGAGAAAAGCAAATCGAGTCCCTTTCCTACTCTCAAACTTTCAGTGGCTCCCTATTGCCCAAAGGAACAAACTACAAGATCATCCTCAACAAAACACACCAGGTCTTTGAAATCTGACTCACTGTCTCTTTTGAGCCTAACAACTTTCCCTCTCTCATATCCTTTTAGCATGCATGTGTCACCATGCTACATAACGTGGCTGGGCAGCTTCTGAATGACATATTCTCTGAAGGCCTTTGCGTATGCTGTTCTCTCTGTCTGGAGTGCAGACTTGCATAGCTCACCTGGAAAGAGCGATTGCTTTCCCCTTTGTGCATTTTAGAATGCCATTTCTAGAGCAAATTCCCTCCTGTCTGAGAGTTATGTGTCTGTCTTTTATTCTTATCAGAACCTGTAAACCTGGCACATTGCCTGGCATACAGTAGGAGCTAAATAAATGTTGAGTGAAGGAATGCATGGATAAACAATATTGAGTTAACTAGGCACTTGTGACAGGCTCTACACAGAACACAGTCTAAGGTAGAACAATTTTGATATCAGCTTCTATAATCTCCAAATTAGCTACATGAAAGGAGCTAAAACGTATCAGTATAGGCCTATTCATCTTACACGTATTTATAAAGTGTCTTCTCTTTGGTAAGTACTGTCTCACAGCAGTGAAGAAGACAGATTTAGACCTACTTCTCATGGAGCTTATACTGTAGTTGAAGAAAAAGTCAGACAAATCAACAAAGCAAGATATTCTCAGTGCAGGATGAGCCCCGTGAAGAAACTTCTGCATGGTAGAGAGATAAAGCATGATGCCATGGACTGAATTGTGTCCCTTAAAAACTCACTTGTTGGAGTCGTAACCGCCAGAGATGGGGCCTTTGGGAGATAATTAGGTTTAGATGAGGTCATGAGGGTGGGGCCTTCATAAGGAGATTAGTGCCCTTATGAGAAGAGATAACAGACAGTTTATTTTCTCTCTCTCTCCACCATGTGAAGACACAGTGAGAAGGTGGCCGTCTGTGAGGAAGGAAGAGGACCCTCACCAGAACTTGACCATGCTGACAGCCTAACCTCAGACTTCCAGCCTCCAAGACTGTGAGAAAATGAATTTCTGTTGTTCAAGCCACCCAGTCTGTGGTATTTTGTTATGACAGCCTGAGCTGACTAAAACACATGATTTGGGGGCAGCCCTTTCAGGCTGGAGGGACTGGGAGGGCCTCCCTGCAAAGGTCATATTTGAGTTAAGACCTGAATGTTTAGAAAAAGACACTCACATAAAGATGTGAGATAAAGGAGTAAATTTTAAAATATGGGGGCGTGCAGGAAGGCTGGCCCTTTGTAAAATTAGGGAACCATCAAAATTGAACATCAATTTCTCCTCTTCCATTCCTCTCCCACCAGTGTCTACCAGTCATGCCTCATACCCAATTACTCAGAGTCCTTAACCAGTACTTTCTGTCCCCCTGGAACCATCTACATGGTCCCACCCTTCGAAAGCCATCTGGGCTTGGGATTTTTCTGATTTCCTTTCTCCATCAAAAATTTGCCTTTCCTGTGTCCCATTTCCTTCATAACCTATTAACCTACTAACAAACATAAGGGACATAAGTTATTCTTCCCAGATAATATCTGCATTTCACAGGCATCTGCTAGAGACAACTTGATTCCAGATGAGTAGCAGAGATGATGGAAATTTGGGCATTGTCAGGGCCACTGAGGGGGTATTTTAGAGGAAATGAGTCTTATGGAACCCAAGCTACCCAGCATAGGTAGTTACACATTCTCTTCCAGGGCTGGCTTTTCCCATGTATAGAAATTACTGACTGCCTAGAATATAGTCCAAATTGACACACTTAAGAAGAATAAAGCCTTCTATTTCAATTCCAAACACAACTGAAAACAGAGCTAGGTTGTGATTTAGGACAAATAAATATTGACAATATCTCCAGTAGAATGTATCCCAGTGCATTTATATAAGCTCTAGGTTGAGTAATTCCTTGTTAAAGGATTTTAGATTAGTATCTGAGCTTTAAATGTTGAACCACAAAGGAGTTGTTGAAACCTTCTTAAGCAGCTGAAACCTAGTTCCCAATTCACAAGAAATTTGATCGAGGAAGATATTAAATAGAGTGGTGTCACTAGTTAGAGCTGATGAAGTGCAAGTACAGAGACGGTACCTATCAAAAGGAAAATTAGAATAAATGAATATTAAAATATTTAAATCTATAATAATGTGTTCAAAACAGTTCTGAAGAACATTATCATTGGAAGTGAGAAACTAGTGTTAAGTCACTTATAGTCTTTTCTAAGCAACCTTCCTCCCTTTATTTCAACTCATTAAGATAATATTAGCTTCAAGTGTAATGATGTCATTTTAACTGTATTATACACAAATTACTATGGTTCTCGCTCTGACAAGATTTAGCAATAATCCCTGTTGGTAGACCTTTAGCAATTGCTACAATGCTGGAAAAACAACAACAACAAAAAGAATGAGACATTTGGAAATAAGGAATATATAGTCAGGGAAGCCAGTAGATTATATTTACCTGGAGGTCAGAGAAGAGTGCTCTGCTTCGAAGTCCACTGGGTTTAATGAAAGAGATTTTTCCATTTCTAAAATGCTTTGGACACTATAATACCTTATAGAGTACAATGTCATGAGATCCTATAGATCTTTGATTTTTACTAAGTTAATCATCTGAAGGATAGACTTCTAGTACAAACCTAAATACACACACACATGCCCATGCACAAACATAAGATTCTCTGAGTTCTAAAGGTCAAATTTATTTCTGCCATATATTATAGAGAAAATACATATTTCTAATGCTCAGAAAATGACAACTATTCAGTTTTCCTGGTTAGAAAAATTGAGAGGTAGTACTTATCACAAAGGTTTCTATGAGGATTAAACGAGGTAGTGAATGTAAAGCACTCAATACAGAGCTTGCCACATAATAAGGACTTAGTAGAGGACAGCTGTCATTATTACCACTATCACTATTAATAGCCACAAGGTAAATATAATGACTCACGTTTGAATGAGAATCCAGGATCTCAAAGCACTTCCATATACTTTATCACACTTGAACCCTAAACCATCTAGTGAAACAGGCAGATAAGAGCCCTCATTCTTGCAGGGGAAAGTAAGACTCATCAAGAATATTGCTCAAGATCACATAGCTAGAAGGACAACCTAGATCTCCTAAGTCCTAGTGATGTACATAGCCTCTCTTAATTGCTTTTAACTCCTAATAATCTGGACTTGCATTCATACATTGATTCATTCAATAAATATTTGTTAAGAGCCTACCTTGTATCAGGTACTGTTTTTTATGCAGGGGCCACAGCAGAGAACAAGACAGATAAGGTCCTTTTGGTCATGTGCTTACTTTCTGGTGGGAGTTTGGGGCCAGGGTGTTGAGACAGAGAATATCTAATCAATGTAGTAAGTTATCTAGTGCTATGGGCTGAAATGTGTTCTCATATTCATATCGTTGAAGCCCTAATCCCCAGTACATTAGAATGTGAGTGCATTTGAAGATAGGGCCTTTAAAGACATGTTTAAGTTTAAATGGGGTTAATAGGATGGGTCCTAATCCCATGTGACTTGTGTCCTTATAAGAAGAAGAAATTTGGATCTAGAGAGAGGCACCAGGGATGTGAGTGCAGAGAAAAGACCATGCAAGAACACAACGAAAAGTTGGCTAGCTGCAAACCAAGGAGAGAGATCTCAGAAGAGACCAAATCTGCTGACACCTTGATCTTAGATTTCTATCCTCCAGAAATGTAAGAATATGAATTTCTGTTATTTAGGCCACCCACTCTGGTATTTCTTATGGCAGTCCTAGAAAACTAATACACCTAGTAAGAGAAGTTGATATGTACTATGGGAAAAAGTGTAAAAGAGAGAATAGAAAGAATGACCAGGGCATTTGGGGAGCACGTTACAATATTCATGAGGGTGGTCAGGATAGGTCTCACTGGGAAGAGAAAATTTGAGCAAAGACTTGAAGGAAGTGATGGAATTAGCTGTGAAGACAGGAAAAGGGCTTTCCTGTAGAGGTGACAGTTAGTACAAAGGCCTTAGGGTGAGAGTGTGCCAGACATGTTGAGGAACAGCTGTTGAGAAGAGGATGGCTGGAGAAGAATGAGCAGGGACAGCAGTAGGTGAGGTCAGAGAATCAATGGAGGGACAGGTCAGGAAAGCCTTGCAGGCACTGTAAGAACTTTGATTTCTTCTCTGCATGAAATGAACTGTTGCTGGGTTCTCAACAAAGTGACATGACCTGACATAGTTTAGAAGCATCACTTTGGCTTTTGTGTTAAGAATAGACTCAGGCTATTGCAGTAATCCAGGTGAGATATGATGGCAAGTTCAAACTAGAATGCTACACATGGAAGTGATAATAAATAGTCAGATTCTGGATCTCTTGTGAAGGCAAAGCCAGCAGGATTTTCTGATAGATTGGGCATGGGATATGAGAGAAAGAGTCAAGGATGACTTCAAGATTTTTGGCCTGAGAAAATGAAAGGATGTAGTTGCCATCATTGAGATGGGAAAGCTGCAGGTAGAATTGATTTGAAGGGAAAGATCATGAATTTAATTTTGGATTCATTGAGTTTGAAATAATCAGACATCCTAATGGAGATGTTAAGCCAGCAGCCTAATACTGGAATTTGAAGTTGGAAGAGAGCACTGTGCTCTGGGCTGGGGATGTGAGAGACAGTGTAGTTAGAAACAAGACAAAAACAAAGACTGAGCCCTGGGGAATCCCAGCATTAAGTAATCAGAGAGGATAGGAAGAATCAGCAAAGGAGACTGGGGCAAAGCAATGGCTTCTCATGTTGCCCTAGAAGCCAAGTGAAGAGATTGTTCTTAGGAAGAATGGTTTGATGGACTATATCAGATGTTGCTACTAAGTCAAATAAGATGATTACTAAGAACTCATCTTCAGATGTAGCATAGAAGTCATTGGTGACCCCTTAAAAAGAAATTTCTGTGGGCTAATAGGGGAGATCGCCTGATTGGAGTGGGTTTATGAGAGTGGGAGGAAAGGGATGAAGAACAATGAATGGAAGTAACTTATTCAAGGAGCTTTGCTACAAAAAGGAGCAACATGAGGCAGTATTGGTGGCAGGAAGTGGGAGTCAAGAGACAATTCAACATTTTCTTAAAGAATTTTTTTCATTAAGAGAAAATGAGGGAAATAATAGAATGTTTGCATTCCCATCAGAATGATCCAGTAGAGTGGGGAATTAATAAAAAGGAGAAAAAGGGGAGAATAGCTGGGGTGACATCCTTGGGAGGGGAGGGGGGGTGGCATCTCATGCTTCAGACTGGCTTTTAGTAGGAAGGAGCATAGACAGTTCATGCTCCTGTGCAGCTGAGAATAGACGGGGGGGGAATTAATAAAAAGGAGAAAAAGGGGAGAATAGCTGGGGTGACATCCTTGGGAGGGGAGTGGGGGTGGCATCTCATGCTTCAGACTGGCTTTTAGTAGGAAGGAGCATAGACAGTTCATGCTCCTGTGCAGCTGAGAATAGACGGGCCTGGGAACTTCTGACTATTTCTATTTTTCTCAGGAAAGGATGACACCAGGTGAACAGTTGAGAGTGAAGATGGAGAAGAGATGAAGAACATTTGAAGTTAGAGAAGGTATGATAGAGTAACGTATTTGTTTGCATAGAAACAAAACAAAACAAAACACAAACTGGGTGGCTTACACAAAATTTATTGTCTCAGGAGTCTAGAAATCCGAGATCAAGGTACTGGCAGAGTTGGTCCCTTCTGAAGATGGTGAAGAAGAATTTATTCCAGGCTCTCTCCTGGCTTCTGGTGGTTTACTGGCAACCCTTGGCATTCTCTGGCTTGTAGAAACATCACCTGTATCTCTTCTTCATCTTCACATGGTGTTCTTCCTGTGTGTGTCTCTGTATCCAAATTTCCCCTTTTTATGTCTTTTGTCTTTTTCCGTGTCTGGCAATGGATCGCAACCCTCAGTGTTGCCCCCGTACCGGACCAGGGACCGGCAACGGGATTGCAACCCTCGGCGTCGCTCCCGCGCCTCGCTCAGCCAGTGAGCGGGAACCGGTCTGTATGTGGGATCCGAACCCTCGGGCGGGGGCGCCGCCG
>NW_007726782.1:78495-83649 GCF_000696425.1 Galeopterus variegatus | reverse complement strand
GGGCGGGAGCGCCGCCGCGCTTCCCAAGCGGCGCACTTATCCAGTGTGCCACCGGGCCGGCCAAATTTCCCCTTTTTATAGGAACACCAGTCATAGTGGATTAGAGCTTGCCCTACTGACCTTAACTTAATTACTTACACCGGCAAGGACTCTATTCCCAAGTAAGGTCAAACTCTCAGGTACTGGAGTTAGGACTTCGATATGTAAATTTGGGGTGACACACAATTCAACCCATAACAAGTGATTAGGACAAGAGAATAGGCTAGAAGTGTAGTGTGTTTGCCTGGAAACAAAAGGAGCCACATGACCTTTGTGGTCATAATTCCAAAGGTAGTCCATTCAACATGGGGAGATCATTTTCTCCATCAACATTCAGTTGGTAAATGGTAAGAGTATAGAGTAGAAAGACAATTGGATTTAACCAAAATTGTCATTTTACAGCAAGTACAAGGGAATCAAAGATTTATGTCAGTCAGTGATTATTTTGATATACCATGGAAATAAAGTTGGGTATGGAGAACTTGAAGATGGTAAGGAACAGAGAAAGTTTTAGGATCAATGCATTGGGGTTCCTGGTGGACTGGAAAGATGGTTGAAGTTGGGGTACTTGAGGAAGTCAGCTGGAAAATTAGAAGGTAGTAAAAGAGTATCTGGAAAATAACCTGAAAATACGTGGTAGTAAAAGGTACATGGAATTGAAATAATATGGTGTTTGGTTATTGCTAATTACAAAGTCTAAGGTATGACATGGGAGTGAGTAACTGAGATAGGGGAGTGGACAAGATCATCGGAGAAGTGAAAGCCGGTGTTTTGGAAGGACCATCTATGTGCATGATGAAATTATAGTGTTTTCATTCATTCATTCATTCATTCAAATATTTATGTGCCAGTCATAAGGAAGAAAGAAGCTCTGTTGAGAGCAAGGCTTATAATATCCAACAACAGAGGCACGGCTAAGCCTGTCTGTCCCTGCCTGAGCTTACAAGATGGTCTTAGACTGGCCTACACTGTGTGATTATGTGAGCAGAAAAAGAAAAAGAAAAAGAAAAAACTCATGTGAAGTTAACTTTGAAACTCCTTTGATACTAAATAAACAATTAACCCAGAGGAAAATAAAAATCTCATACTCTAAACATCCTTCACTGCTTGTTTTAAGAATTATTATCATTGGGTCTCCTCAGTAGCTTACACTCATTGTGTTGATATGTGTGTTTCCTGGGGATTCTACACACTCCAAAATCTGAAGAGTAAGCAAAAATAGTGCTTCTGTTTAAACCCTTCACAGTTTATAGTCACATTTACATAACATTAAATAAGTCAACAAAGGCATCATTAGCTCCCATTAAAATATGAGCAAAGAAATCTAAACGAACAAGACAGGCTAATTGGTAAGTAATGTTGTGTATCAAAAATTATGACTGTAAGATACCCCAGTTAATGAGAAGCCCTACAATCGTGTTTACTACATATTTAAAAATTAAATGAAGGTGAATAAAAGTTAACAGAAAAGAAGATTTCCCCCTTCATGGATGCTACTATATCTCTTTTTCAAAGTTGGAAGTACTAAGGGTTATTTTAGCCATCCACCTTGACCAAATGTCTTTTCATTTATACGGTTTTTACCATTTTTGTTCTCCTTGGATCATAAACAGGACAGCCACAGCCAGGGTAGAGGGAGAGGGCAGAACTCTTGAATTATACCCATGAGTAAGCCCTGGTTTTATTTCAGGCCTTGGTTATTAGAGAAACTTTCTCCTAGTCCTTTCTCTAGGGGCCCTGGGCCGATGTCTAGGCAAAGCATGTCCTTCAAGACAGCCAGAGGAGGAAAGCAACGTGTTCAACCACTTCACATCACAGTGACTGTGTTTCCTAATGCTGTCTGTTGAAGAATCACCTGGGCTGAAACCAAAACTGCTCATGTCTGGCCTCCACTCCAGACCAAGTAAATCAGAATCTTGGGGAGGGGGGTATAGGCATCTGTATTTTAGAAAAACTTCCCCATTGATTTTAAAGTGCAGCCAAAGTTGAAAACCCCTGTACTAGCCTTCTTCTTAATAAAATAACAGCTACCATTTACTGAGTGGCCATTGTATACCAGGCTCTCTAATAGGAACTTATGCAGGCTATTTTCTGCTTAATTTGATGTGATTGTAAACATTTGCTGTTCACAGCGACTACATAAAAAGGGCAATACTTTATCCCAAAGAAATACCACCTAATGGTGGAATTTCAGACACTGAGGCATTAAGTAGAAACTATTTGGAAGGAGAGAAGACAAAAGGAACATCTCCCTGGGATCCCTCAGGGGATTCAGACATGTCCACATGTCAAACCCAGATCAAACTGTGTGATGTTGGCACCTTGTGGGTGGGGTGTCCAGGGTAGAAGCTGTCTTGGCTTCATAGGTAGCAAGGGTCCTATGTACTGTGTGCATATGTGTATCTGCACACACGTGTGCATGTGTGTTGAGAGTAGGTGTGGTTTTGATGCTTTGCTTAGCTCAAAGCACTATTTCTTCGAAAGTAGATAATTTTCTTTATACCGTATTTCTCCTCCTGGCCAGCACATGTTTGCGGTAATTAAGACAGTGGGCCCTTCCAAATAAAACACTGAGAAAAGCCCTCAAGAAGCCACATTGTAGGCTGTGTTGATTGCCCTACTCCCTTACCCTAAAGCCAGAGCTGCCCGAGTTCCAGAGCCTCCATATTTGGGGTCGTCTAAGGAGAGAGGTTTCTAGTAACACAATATAATGGGAATCAAGGGCTTTAGATGCTAATGGCAAGAGGAAATGCTCTTGCTTTTTAAACTCTGAAAACGGGGATAAATTAATAAACCATAAAGAGTTTTCAACAATGCATCTGAATTTAAGTAAAAAGATGCATTCTGCATTACAGTGCTGGGGCCCTCTGCTTCTTCCCTTCCGTTTGGAAAACTGTACTGATGGGCTTCAGCACCAGTACAACCCTATGTGACGATACTCTTCAACGATGGCTTTCCATCCCGTGGCCTATGAGTTACAAGTCCTCTACCTAAAAATTGGTCTAAATTTGACCTTTTTCCAAAATGGTTTCCTGTACTGGGAATGGCCTTCACCCACGTTTAACACATCTCTCTCCCCTCATTTGAATTGCTCCAGAAATCCCAAATCCTTATAAAAACTTAGGTCACAAGGTCATTCAATGGATACTGAATGAAACATACTCTGTGCTACATACTGGGCCAGGTGCTGGGAATATAAGTAGTGAACAGAACAGTCACTGTCATTGCTCTTTGAAGCTTGTGTCCTACCAGGAAAGAGGATATTATACAGTCAAGTAAACAATTACTTCCTTGCAATTTTGACAATGGTTGTGTGAAAGTCATACAAGGAAAGTTGCAAATGTATACAGAAAGGCCTGACCCAGTCTGTGAGGTCTAGTGGGGTTGAGGGAAATGGTTCCCTGAGGAAGCGATAGCTCAGAGAAGACCTCAGGCCTAAATCAGACATAGCTGGATGATGAGGAAAAGTGAGAGCATTCACAGCAGAGGCTGCAGCCAGTGCAAAGGCAGAGAAGAACAAAGCAGTTGCCATGAATTAAAGACCGGGAGGGAGGGTGTTGTAGCTGGAGAGGAATGAGCCACAGTGAGAGAGACAGAGAAGAGAGATAGGCATGCCCACATGCGAGACTGAGGGCCACAATGAGCGAGTGTTTCATTTTAATCACATTGAAAAGCTTTTGAAGATATTCTTGTAAGCAAGCAGTTGACGAAAGACCGGGAGGGAGGGTGTTGTAGCTGGAGAGGAATGAGCCACAGTGAGAGAGACAGAGATGAGAGATAGGCAGGCCCACATGCGAGACTGAGGGCCACAATGAGCGAGTGTTTCATTTTAATCACATTGAAAAGCTTTTGAAGATATTCTCATAAGCAAGCAGTTGACAACACTCTATCACCGTGAGCCTACAATCTCATTTGGGGTGTGTCTGTATTTTAGGGAAAGATTTACTTGACTTAGTTCTACTTGGGTGCATGGTTTTAGAAAAGGCAAAAAACTTGAGTGTATATCAGAATCACTTTGGAGGACTTGTTAAAATACAGAGCGCTGAGCCCCATCCCAAGACGTTTTGAGTCAGGCCTGGGGTTGGGCCTGAGAATTTGATTTCTAGGAAGTTCTCAGATGATGCTGACACTGCTCGTCCGGGGACCACATTTTGAGAACCTCTGGTCTGTGCGATGCAGCCCACAGATGAGTCGTATTCAGTGACTGAACTATTCATCCAGTGTCTTCTGTGCCCGGCCCTGGAACTGCTGGGGATTTGAACATCCAGTTTCTTTGGCTTGGAGCTCTCCTGGAGCTTTCATTGCCCCCATGGCTTTCATTGTCTCTGAGCATCAGTGCTTTCTCCACCGTAGGTTTGTCTGTCACACTGTGTGGCAGATGCCCTCCTTTGAGGACAGGGTCATTGTCATTCTTCTTCATGCAGGACTTGGCACATAGGAAGGGTTAATTGAAACAAAATCATCAACATTTGGTAAGTGAATGAATGAATAGTTCAGGATGGATTTCTGACCCAGGACATCTTGGCAGCATCTAGAATATTCACGTAGAACCGAGTCATATGTCTATTGACTCCATCCTTTAATATCATATTTAGGGCTTCTAATATGTGCTTGCTTTATACTAGGTAAGGTATTATCTCTTTTGGGTAATAATTTTTAAATCCAATTATAGCAAAGAAAACAGTCAAATGTAAAATTATAATCTGAGGATAATTGTTGATTGACATATCTAAAGTCACTAAGCCTTCTGGAAGAAAAGGTCACTGTTGTTCTGCACATCTTAGGCAAGTCTTTGACCTGATATGTTCATGGAATCATTGAATTCATTCAGTTATTCATTTACTCAAATTCTTATTAAACAACTACCATGTGTTAGGCTAGGCACAGAAGAGTCTCAAAGTTGTAAGGGGACTTAGAATTTATTTAGAGTAAGCCTTTTCCAGATCCCCACAAAACTTTCCCATTCCAGATGGCTGTCAACAACTACTTTGAGCACTTCTAGTAACAGAAGACTCACTAACCCATGTGGCAGCCAATCTTTGAATCACTGCTGACTGTTAACTTTTCTACACTGAGATAAAATCTCTCTCCCTGAAGTTTCTGCTATCGGCCCTA
>NW_007726782.1:42926-77225 GCF_000696425.1 Galeopterus variegatus | reverse complement strand
AGACAAAAAGACAAAAATAATAATAATAATAATAATAATATTAATTGCTGCTGTTACTCTTATTATTCTTTGTATAGAGATGTCTTCTTTCAATGTCAGACCAAGCATCCTTATGTCAGTCAACCTTGATGTCACCCAGCATTGGCTGCTCTCATCTCCTTGGTCTTTTCCAGAACACATATCCAGCATGTTAGACCCTCTTATTATGGTGCTCAGAACACAGCCTAACACTAGGGGCTGTTTGTCTAACACAGGATAGAGAAAGGCTTTCATCCCTACTGCTCTTAATTCAGCTTGATGGTAGGAGTAATATTAATGATAAAAAAACTAAGTGCCTATTACATGTAGATATTATGCCAGAATCCTTAAACACATCGCTTCTCATTCTTATGACAGTTGAGTGAGTTAGGTAAAGGCGAATCATTGAGGGATAGGGGAGCCAGGATCCAAACAGATCTGTGCATTCATCCCCCCTGCTGCCTCACCGTACCCAGCGAATTTCCAAGGAATGACAGGGCCCCTGACTGTAGCAGTCAGGGCAAATCTGTAAAATGAGCTGCAAGGCCTGCAGCCCTGTGTGGGAGAGTATTCAGATTACAGCCTTATTTATTCATTGCCACAATAGCCGTTCTCGCTCTGATCTTTCTCCCCGTCTCTCAGGTTAGGCAAAGAAAACACTCTTGGGTAGAGCATAAGAAAGCCTTGAAACCATGTGGAGGACCAAGCCTGTTGTATTTCAAACACCAAGGAGATGAGAAAGTTAGTGTCAAAAGAACGCAGCACATTGGAGTGTTACCTCCCATGCCATCCAGTTATGAATGGATCCACATTATGACTATTCTTACTATTACCAAATAGTTTGTAATAATAGCAGTAACCACCAACCAGCGTTGAATGTCATTAGCAGGGAGGGACTGTCAGCAGATTAGCAGCAGCAGCAGCTGATTGCTCACTCTGTGCCAGTCTTTCTGCTAACTGCTGCACAGTCATTCCCTCATATGTCTCCTGATGACCCAGGGACTGAGCCGCTAGGATGATTTTCCCATCCCGCACGAGGAAGCTGAGATTCCAGCTGGTTATGTGGCTGGTCTCACAGGTAGTTCAAGGTAGGATGGGGCTTAAATTCAAGGCTGTTTGATCCCCTTTGTAGCCACGGTTCTGTCTTGAGCTGTTTCTGCACATTTCCCCTTTTTCCTCTGCAAGATGCCCAGGAGTAACCCCTCCACACACACATACCGCTGCTATCACCATGATGTAGAAAGTGCCAGCTGGAAGCCATGGGGCTCTGGCAGGGTTTTGGAGGATGGGGGGCCCTCTAAGGGAGGACTCAGCTCTCCCAGGAGACCACATATTAGTAAACACAACTTTATATTCACAGAAGGTGTATACTTTCACAAAGCATTGTCATGCATGTTAAATTATTAAATTCTCACAATTACCCTGTGAGGTGGGTACTATTATCATCCCTGCTATACAGGAGGGACCCTGAGGGTAAGAACAGCTGAGTGGTGTGTCCTAGATTCCTCAGCCACAGCGAGGCAGAGGCAGGACCCAAGCTAGACCTTTCTGACTTTGAAAGCCCTGCTTTTTTTCCCCTCCTACTTTTGGTATCTTACCTTTTTAGCTTATTTAAAATGAAAATATATGTAAGTAAAGATTTAATATTCTAGAAAAAAAGGGAAAATATAGATAAAGAGAAAAAAAAAGTGAAGTCCCTCAAATCCCCCATTCCAAGCCTCTATTAACATTTTGGTCTTTCCTTTCAGATTTTTTTTTTTCTCAATGTACATACATGCATACTTTTTTTTTTTTTTAAGAAAGAGATATCATACACATTAATTCATGACCCATTTTTATTTCCCCCACAATATATTTATGCATGTGTTTCCATGTTAGTACTTATGGTGCTCTATACGTAACTACTTTTAAATGGTCCATTCTATCCAACTGTTCTAATCTCTTAAAATTAAACACAGAGGCCCTATTCATCCACTCTGTGCTCTGTCTCCAAGGCCATTCAGGGGGTGATGGGACAAATTAAATAAAAACAAACAAAAAATGCAAAAATTTTCCTTCTCAACATTCTTAGCTATAGCTTAAATCTGCCCCATTCCCCTCCCCCTGCTGCCCCAGATTCCACCTGAACACAAGACAGCCTAGAAAATAATATTGCAAAAATTTTCCTTCTCAACATTCTTAGCTATAGCTTAAATCTGCCCCATTCCCCTCCCCTTGCTGCCCCAGATTCCACCTGAACACAAGACAGCCTAGAAAATAATACAGCCCCAGGCTGGAATGTCCTATGAATTCAGAGAAGCATCTTAAACTCAACTCAAGCCCGGAAATCACAAAGGGTTTCCTGTTGCCTTCTTTGGGACAGGGTTTTGGATTTGGTAAGACAAAGAAAGGGCTAACATTACCTGTGTCCTGCCCACTCTGATAAGGGCAAGGTCTGCAATCTTTACGAATCCCACTATGCCTTTGTAGTGGGCAACCAGAGGATCCCTGCTGCTGACTCACATTCTCCCCAGAAGAGAACACGCACCCAGGCATTGAGGGAAGCCGTTTCCCAAGCTCTCCCCTTACCAGGCATTGTCACAGTTATAACTAGATAACTCTGTGTATGCATCCAGGTCCCCTTGCTGCCCCGGGTCACGTTTGTCATTAGAATACAAAATACTTACTTTGGAGGTTTGTCATTCTCCGCCAGATCAGATGAAGTTTTCCTTTTAAAAAAGAAAAAAAAAGAAAGAAAGAAAATAAGAAACTGATTTTTTTAAAAAAGAGGTGCGGAGAAAAAAGATCAATGGCTAGAATACAAAATACTTACTTTGGAGGTTTGTCATTCTCCGCCAGATCAGATGAAGTTTTCCCTTTAAAAAAGAAAAAAAAAAGAAAGAAAGAAAATAAGAAACTGATTTTTTAAAAAAAGAGGTGCGGAGAAAAAAGATCAATGGCGCTAAGTATGTACGGGGAATGTTATAAATGAATTCGCTATGGGCACTTGCTTAGTGGTGGGCTGTGGCTTCCATTTTTAGGTATCGTATTCATTCATCCCCATCCTTCTTCACAAGGTTGAGAGAGAATTTCCAAGCAAAACACCCCCTGCACTTTGAATCCATGCCAACCATCAAAGGTCTACAATGGACTGCTGAAAGCAAGAGAAGGGCTGAAGGAATCTTAATAGCTCTGGAAACTCACTCACTCCTTCCTCTCCTTGGAGCACATTAATAGTACAGTTGGTAACATCAAATGATTTCGAGTTCCTTTTCTACAACTGCTATTTTGGCTCCTTTGCCATCTTAAGACTATATTTCCCGTGGTAATTACTACATTTCCTTTATGTCCAATGTCAGCTTATTTTCAAAGAAAAAAAAAATCATACAACCCAGCTAAAAGAACTAAAATAGAACAATTTGTTATATTAAGCAAATATTTATTTGCATAATTGTGACTTTCATTCCTATATGAGCACAGCCACACAGCTAACAGAGTTCAACTGAGAAAGGCAGAACGTAGGAAGAAGACCTTGTGTCTCACTGAGGAACAGACAGGGGAGTAAAAAGCCGCTCACCTTCCCCTCCAAGACCAATGTCCAATTGCAAGTTAGGAATTTTCCCTACTGTACCACTGCCCCGATCTTATTACTTCAGGGCAAATTTTAACATATTTCATAGATTAAATTTTATCCTGATAGTACATATAGGATAAAAATGTGAATACGGTTAAAAATAAACTACAAACCAGAATATGAGAACTTTTTGTTTTCCTGGAAAATGAGTCTCCAAAAATAGGCTCAATTTATTCTAAAAGAAAGATCAAATCTCTCTCCTAGTAATTCCTAAAACAAAAGAGGTAAATCCAAGCAATTCTGTGTTTGCTTAGGAGAACTCTTAATATGTTATTGGTGAGCCTTGTTAGCTCACAGATTTATGCAGAAGGTGGGCCAGTCCTAGATCCCTTGAAATAGGACAAGACAGTCTCAGAGCATGAGGTCTAAAGGTGTGTATATTAGTTTATATGAAGTTGAATAAACTTCGTAGTTAAAGCTTATAAAGCATTTACTATATATTAGCTCAATGTGCTGCCATAGATAGTACAATGAAGGGTGATTTTTTTTTCCCAAAATAGAAAAAAATTTCCAAGATCATTTCATACTAATGGGCATACAAAAAATCATATTGCCTAAACTGAGAACCAATGTTTTCTCAGCTAGAGAATCTACAGTTTTCTGTTGTATGTTCCATTTATGGGAAAATAGCTAATATCTGAAATGACACTGGGATTGAGTCTTTTAGACTCAAGCCCACAGCTATGCAATTTGAGGAGTATAGTTGTTTACAGTGCAGGCTGTGCAGTCAGAACTGGGGGAAAATCCTAGCTCTGTCCCTGAGATCTGTGTGACTTTGGACAAGTAACCTGACCTCTGGGAGCGTCACTTTCCTCATCTGTAAAGGAGAGATCAGAAAAATGTCAATTACCCCGAGCTGCTGTGACTTTTAAAGAAATAAGGTACAGCAAGTGCTTAGCAAGGTGCTCAGCACGTAGTGTCAACCAACAGTATCCATCGTTAATGTGTGTGCTAATTTGCAGAAAGACTCACTTCTCAGCTTAGTGTTTGGGAAGGCCACATCATAAATGAGAAATCCGGGGACTGGGTGGGGGAAGGGAGGAGTTGGATAAGGGGTAGGAGGGATTGGCAATGAATACAGAAATCCATTTTAATTGTAATTCGAAACTAGAATCTTGACCTCCCAAAGTGGCAGCATGATCTTTTGTCATCAGAGCCTCCATTAGTCAAAAGTGGAACTTGAAAGTAAGGTAGTTTCTTTCAAATTATCCGCTAGCACACCATGGGGATCTTTTTCTCCTCCTCTAGAATCTTCTGCTAAGGTTACGGAGTTTACGGTTCCCATAATGCACATGTACAGTATCTATTTCACTTGATTTGCTATTAGCAATTCCAGTTTCGCCTACTGCAACACAGCTGGATAAAAAGAATTGAAATCAACCATCTACGGTAGACTCGGAATGTAGCTATTAGCAGTTTTATTTGCAAACCCACTCTGCTCTCACCTATCTTGTGTCATGCCATTAATCCCATTTAATATATGAGTATTAAGCACAGTTTTATGCCAAGGACAGTCTCTATCTTTTTCCCTGAAAATCCATTTCTTACACTGGTTTTGTTGCACCTCATTTTCACCCAAAGGACTTTTGTAAAAACAAAACAAATAAACAACAGTTTTCCAAAAATCTCCATATCTGTATGTCACTTTCCCTGAAAATCCATTTCTTACACTGGTTTTGTTGCACCTCATTTTCACCCAAAGGACTTCTGTAAAAACAAAACAAATAAACAACAGTTTTCCAAAAATCTCCATATCTGTATGTCAAAATTTAAACTTTAAATTTTCTTAAGTTGATTAAGTAAAATAGTTGGCAACTCTTTCTAGTGTTGGGATTTATGGTGCTGTAGCTTTCTATTACCATCAAAGCATTTTTGGAGACTTGTACCTGTATAAGAGGGAGCCATATAGGCTAGCTCAAACAGAAGGGAGTGACCTACTGGGGGCCTCACAACGACTGGAAATGGAAAACCATCCATACGTGGGGCATCTACACTTCCCATGTTTCTCTTTCTGGGAATATGCCATCTTACATTCTTTGCTCTGTGCAACTCGTCGAAGTTCCCTTTCCTCTGGCACCCCATTCCCATCTCAATGTGACCTTTCAGTTCAGGGACCTGACATTGTCTGATCCCAGGCACTGGGCCTCTTAGGTCAGATTTTCAAGAGAAACAGAGAATTAGGTTAGTCGTCATCTAATCTTTGGCCTGGCTCCTCTGGATCATGAGTGTACCCCTATACTCATAGGAAGGGGTAATATGCTACCAAATTTGTAGCCTAGATCCACCTTTCGCAAATATGTCTGTCCTTACGAAGCCACTGAATCAAATTTCTCACTTCCTCTCTCAAAAGGAAGAGTACCCGAATTTGTGATGTAACCCTTCACACCAAGAGGCTTCTCTACCTTTTAAAAATTAAAACCAAAATAACCTGATATTTCTCTGTAAGTCTTATGTTTCATATGTGTTTAGAATTCTCTCATTTTTTTTTTCCATTTTTGATTCATCCTAAAGTCCTTTAAACAGGTGTTTTCTATTGGTTTTCTCAGGCTGTTCATTTGTGTCAGAGTTCACACGTAGTGAAATTACATCAATAGTTATACAGAGAAAAATATTTTCTTCCACATGACTGGAAATTCTTGCTTGAATTTAGTTCTATTTTATGCACTCTACATTTTTGAACAAGCTAGTAACTATAGAGCTTATATAACTGTTTAACCACTCACGCAGAATAAAAATTGCCAACACACACACTATCCCATTGTTTAGAACTAATTCTGAAAATTGTTCCAGAAATAATATTTTCAGGACTCTCCCTCTGAGATGGGGCCAAAAATGTCTTGTACATCTTTCGATGTATAGCCTGACTGCCTAGGGCTATATCAAGCTCATTGCTTTTTAGGACAAAGCCTTTCACTTCCATAACTTTCTCCTTCCCTATACAGGAGAGAGAAACTGGGGGTGAGGGGTGGAAGCTAGCATGGGATGGGACGCAAGACCCAGTTTGAAATGTATGAGAGTTGGATACTCCCAAAATTCCAACAAGATTACACACATGCAAAAATCTCATCTGGTAAACATTACATTCTGTTTTTGTCTTTGCTTCAGTTTTTACACAACTTGACAGTTTGTGGTATTGTGCCACATTTCAGAACTAAGGTTTACAAACATCTGGCGCATAGGCAGCATTCCATTCCCCGCAGCCCCCAGTGTCTCTGGGATAAAGTGTTTGCAACATAACAACCGAGGTAGAAAACAAGAGTTTTCCTGGAGAACAATGGGAAAAGCAAGACATTATGCTTAATGAGATTCTTTTGCAGGAATCTGGGCCTTGTCACAATTAACTCAATTGTTGCCACCCAGATGACCTTTGGAGAGTTAGGAATCCTTGGACCCCTTTCCCGCGCCCTACTGCTGACTGGCCAGTTGGTTGGATCCCTTTAAGTGCCCGGAGACAAATTCTTACCCAATAAAGCATCATAGCAATGAAGTAATATAAACTCAAACTCTTTAGTCATTTCAATGGAATATTTTAAATCCCCATCCCACTCCAGATTCTGTCCATCTTAGAATAAGAAAAACTTTTCCCTTCCTTGTAGTTTTAATAGAGAAAAGGGTAACAAGATCACTTATATTAGTTAAAGCACATGGAATAATGCCTGGCACTTATAAGAGATACTTTAGTTTTTGCTTCCATTATTATTATTTCTGTGTTGCTCAATGCATACAGAAGAAAGTTATTTTTAAGTGGTCAGGTTTTGATGTTTAATTACAATAATTGATATACCATATCTCTGTTTCTCTTTTTATTATTATTAATATTTTTTGCCTTCTTGTTTAAATGCTGTGATAGGATGTTAGTATGTGGTCCAAGGCAAGAAATTCTTGTGCTATTGTAACTCTTTTTCAAAGAAAATGCCCACACTGAAGACTGTTGATTTGGAGTGCTTCCTAACCACTCTGGTTCCTAAGAAACAGATACTTATTTTCCAGATCACATAAAACATCCCGAAAGGGTTGTCATTTTTCTCTGGGGAGGCTACTGCACTAAGTCTCCAGAACTCTTGACATTGCTCAGCTGGGGTGGAGGGGTGAGGAGAGGTCCACAGATTCCTAGTTTCTATCTGAAAACTGTCCATTAGTCCCTGCAACTGTGTGCAAACTCGTGTGTGTATATGAACATGTATTTTCCTGAGGTGAGGGTCAATAGCTTCCATCAGATCTTCAAAGAGAGCCTTAAAACATAAAAGGTTAGTAACTATTTATGCCAGATGAGTGAAGATAGCAGGGGTAGAGAAGAATTAATTCTCCCCTGTGTAGACATGTGCTTTTCTCACCTCAATATTGGCCTTTTTCCTTCTCCAGACACCAAGTACCAAAATGCTGTCTTTCTTTACTCCTTTATGAGGACTTAATCTCAGATTCTTTTTTTTTTTTTTAAAGATGACCGGTAAGGGGGATCTTAACCCTTGACTTGGTGTTGTCACCACCACACTCTCCCAAGTGAGACATGGGCCGGCCCTCAGATTTTTAATTTACTTTGAAAAAGGCATGCAACAGGGAACATTTACAGAAAGTTTCTTTTTGGAGGCTGAGGTCTTTGGCTAATGGGAAAAACTAGGGAATTAGACTCTTAGACTCTCATCAGCTGGCGAATGCTTCAGGCTTGTATGGTTTCTGTGTACAACCAGCCTGTCTTAGAGTCACCAGAGAAATGTGAAACATTGTATTCTCAAGGCAAATTTGGGAGGTGATTCAGTTGAGATCATAGAGCTTTCAGTTAAGTCACCTACAAACAGCCTTTCAGCATCAACTTTGTATAACATGGTACTATTGGTGGCCATGCCAGCAGAAGGATAAGGCAGCCTTGGCTGGCAAGAATCCTGCATTCTTGGTGGAACAACGTAAGTTGGTATCCACAAACAATGGGAAAGGAATACATGTTTATTGAGCACTTATCGTGCCAAGCACTGTGCTAGGCACGCTCCTGGTACAGAGTAAGAAGTCAGAAGCATGGGTTTTATAGTAAGGCAGACAAGGGGACAAATTCTCACTCTACACCTGATGAAAGAGGAACCTCGGGCATGTTACATAACAACCCAAAGCCTTATACATTTATAGTCCCCATTTATAAAATGGACACGATTGTAGTGCTTTCCTCATGGGACAATTGCCAGAATTAAATAGAAAAACAGGTATGACAAGCGTATGGTATGGTATCTGGTACACAGTAGGAACTGAGGAAATTTCAGCTATAACTGACTCTCACACTGAATCCTCATAACAGCTCTATGTGGTAGGCAGTGGCTTCCCCACTTTGCAGATGGGGAGAGTGATGTTAGGAGGCGGAGAGACCGTGACTGCAGCCACTTGGCTTGTAAGTGACAGAGTTGGTTTCTTTTCACTACACAGAAAGTTTCTCTAATGTAGTACACATATTACAGATCTAATGGGAGGCTAACTGGGATGGTACATAGAAATAATAGTTATATATTGATATGTATAGAAAAACATAAATACTACCAATCTCATTTCTAATATGTTTTGGATGAAGCTAAGTATAAAACTAAGTTCATTTAAAAGTAATATTAGGGGCCGGCCCGGTGGCGCACTGCTACAGTGCGCCGCTTGGGAAGCGCGATGGCGCTCCTGCCGAGGGTTCGGATCCCACATACAGACCGGCCGCTCACTGGCTGAGCGAGGAGCGGGGGCAACACCGAGGGTTGCGATCCCGTTGCCGGTCCCAGTCCAGTACGGGCGCGACACTGAGGGTTGCGATCCATTGCCGGTCACGAAAAAAAGACAAAAAAAAAAAAAAAGAAATATTAAATCAGTAATAATCCAGATGAGAAATTGAAGTGGCTAAAATTGTCAATATGATTTATAGAAACAGAGGAAGAGAGAGCTATCCCCTCATTAATGTACAGCAGGAAAAATATCAAAGGGAAAAGGGCAGAGGGTTGAGGTTCAGACCTAAGGACTGGAATATATTCCAGTGCACAAAAAGCTCACAGGAAGACTCATGTTATCTTATAATTGCATTTTCCATGATCTTTTTGAAGTATGCATATATACATTTATCTATATATATTTTAAATTCCTCCTAGACTTTCAATATAACTTGCCAACACGTCCTTGCTACAGCTGTAAGAGATCTGATGTGGCATTTTCCTGTGACTCAAGCAGTTAATTTTTTCCAGACAATGTTGGCACTCTACATAATCCAACTAGTACCCCTGGTGAGAAAACCACTATTAATCGTTCTGATGACCAGAAGGTTACCAAAGGATGCTGGGCCCTGGTGGGCTTGTAAGGGACGCAAGGTAGAGACCGCATGGGAAGGAAATGAATGGCGTACCCCATTTTAATCACAATATTCTCTTAATAAGTGTATCAGTCCCCCATAAAGCAGCACCTGGTACCAATTTCAATGTTATGAAATATTACCCATAGATGATAGTGTTTCCAAACCATTTTTCTGTTGCTTTCTTATAAAACTTCTTTCTCCTCCTTCTTCCAGTATTTTGTGATGCAGCTGTAAGCTCTGCTGCTGGAAAAAGAAAAAAGCAGAGCTGTTGATTTTCCCTCATCTTACTTGTCTTCCTTTCACATTACTCCCAAAGGGGGCTATTTACACATTCAAGAGAGGGATGATGGGGAGGATCCTTAGAGGGGAGCCCGGTTTAAGATTAGACAAACAATGCCATAAACATAGAAGTCCCACATAATAGAAACAGGATGATTCTGGGGACCAAATTGTAGTATGTTCAAATCTTATTTCTGCCCTTTCAGGCTGCATCACCTTGAACAAATCATTTAACTTTTCTGAGCTTAAGTTTCTTCATTTAAAAAATAAGGGAACCACCAAATACTCCAATATTATCATGAAGATTAAATAAGCAGCAGGTAGGTAAAGGACCTTTTATATAATAATGCTCAGAAAGACTTAAGCTACTTACCCTGAGCTGTAGTATCTCCCTAGGTAAAGGACCTTTTATATAATAATGCTCAGAAAGACTTAAGCTACTTACCCTGAGCTGTTATCCTATCTCCTTTTCCTAGTAGCAAACAGGAAGATTCTAATCCAATTCCAAAATTTTCTTCCTGCATCAGGCGCTCTGGCTAAGACCCATTTTCCAAACCCCTGTCTTTGAAAATTTTCTATCTGAAAACTGTCAACACAGACCTGTGCAACATTAGTCACGATCTGCCTTCATGGGAGAGCAATGTCTCTGCCATATCCAGGAAGGTGAACTTTGCCACTGGAGGTGCCAAAGGTCTGTGAACATCCCATGAAACTCATCCATCCTTGGAAAAGTCATGGCCAACACACTTAGTTGAACAACTTTTATTTTCGTTTTATGGGGACAGAGTTTATCATTTCTTTCAACGATTCCCTTCCTTCTGTTTTCTGGTAATCTGGCAATATTAAGAGTCTAGTAGAGGTTTTAGGAAAACTAACCACTCCATCACCTTGGGTAAAGGCAGAGCTGGTATTCTACGGGTAGGAGACACAGGTAACATGAGAAGGGGCTAGACTGTTTATCTCCACCTCTGCAGACACCACTGTAATCTAAGCTACTTTCATCTTCTGCGTCAGTCATTAAAATGGCCACGTAAGCAGTGCTATCATATCTATTTTCTGGTACTTTTCTATTCTATTTTGTAAGGTGTAGTCAGAGTGCTTCTTTCAAACACAAATCAAACACCAGGCCCCCACTTGTTTAAAATTCTTCAGTGAATTTTCATTCCCAAATGGATAAAGACTAAAATCTCTAAAATGGCTTGATAGACCATTTATAGCTTTTCTGTTACATTCTTCCACTCCCCGCCTCTACCTGTTCAACCCTGGAACATGCTTTTCCCTTGGTCTGGCATATTCTTCTCCCCTGTGACTTAGCTAATGCTTATAGATTACGTAGAACACAGCCCTGATGCTCAAGTTCCAGACAGGTTTTTTTGTGATTACACCTTCACATTCCTTTCCTGCATTTCTTTATATGGTACATAGTATTTATGTTAGTTATAACATAACTGTAATTATTGAATACAATCATAGTGTGATTATTTTATTTATCTCTTTCATTAGATTCTAGGCAAGAGCCTTAACAAGTTTGCTCATATCTTCGGGGCCTTATTCAGGGACAAGGACTTGGGAGTAATACTAACAACAGCCATTATTAACCAGTTCTAAGCACTTTAGATGTTAACTCTTAATTTTTACAACTCTTGAAGGAGGTATTATTATCCTTCTTTTACTAATAGAGAAGCAGGAGCACAGAGAGGTTATATAGGCTGTGCCAAAATTCCACAGTTAATAATGAAATATTTGGGTGTTGAACTCAGGTAATTTGGTTTCAGAGTCTGTGCATTAACTGTTACACCAGTTTACTTCTCAAGCAATCAGGTGCTGAAGTCATAGTAAGTAGCCAATAAATATTCATTAATTTGATAATGAATAATGAAGAGGCTGTTGCTAAAATGACTCATCGGAAGGCTCAAGACCCTGGAATTTGTTCCCTGAAGTCACTGAAATGGCAATTCTGATGGTGCATAAGGTCAGCATCATCTAACAAAACTTTGTGGTAGTAAACACCAAAGAATCAGCCCCATGAGCTGTGCTTATTAGGCTGGAAGCTTCTGTGTCCATCCTGCTGTTTGGAAATACTGACAGGCAACATCCCTGTTCCCGACTAAGCAAGAGCAAGTTTAAATATAGATGAGGGCCCTAAAAATGCTGCTGCTGACGCTGTTACAGGTCATCGCAAACATTTTTTTTTTGTAGGTAAGCACATTACAAAGCCTTTGAAAGTTGAGCCTGAACTGTGACTACCCTTAAGTGTTTGTCCCTAAGAGCTTTTAATGTGATGCTGGGGACCATTGTCATTTACTGAAGGATTTGTCTATTTGCCATGAATGTCAAGAGACTGAGAACTTGTCTATTTACCATGAATGTCAAGAGACTGACATTCATAAAGATGAACAAATACCTTTTACCTGCAGAGGCTGTCCCTTCGAGGAGGTCATTTGGCAAGTGAGTGGCATAGAAGAAAATTCTAGGGGGATTCTTTTGTCCCCAAAGAACAAGGAAAATGGCAAAGTAGGGATTTCATTGACCTCCTGAAAGGATTTAACATTTGGAGAGTTACTTGCTCAAAACTTAGTCAACAATATGAACAGGGAACATTTACACAGACCAGAGCAAAGCACAGGTCAGCAGGAGGGATAAACAAGGAGAAGATGGGGGCCCTACCTTGGAGAGCTGATACTTTAGTTTGGAAGGTCAAACACTCAAATAATACCTCAGCGATGCTTTCAAAACAACTAACACACCAGGGCAAATGAAGAATGTGGGGCAGTGTAAAAAGGAGAACAAATTTCACCGGGACCAGTTTTGACATTCACTGGTCACCATGAGTACTATGTTAGAGACTGGAGATAGGAACACGAATATGATTTTTCTCGTCCTCAAGGATCTCAGAAATTAGGTGGGGAGACAGACATTTAATCCCAGATGTGATAAGTGCCGAGATAGAGGTAACCTCAGTGCTAGAAATCCAGACGAGAGAGACTAACTGAAGTGAGATGGGTCTGGGAGGCCTCCCAGGGCATAAGAAAGGTATCAGCGGAGGTGGTGCTGGTGGGAGGGGCACAAAGTAGAGAAGATAAATTTCTGGTCTCACAGCTCATCAGTGCTGGCAGGTAGTATCACTGCCATGCCCAGCGAGGTTCGCTGAACATCTACTGTGTGCCAGGCCTCATATTTGCTTTTTTGTACATATGGCTAATCCTTATTATAGGCCTACAGCTCAGGTGGTATTTTTCCATTATACGTATAGTTGATGAAACAACATAAGAAAGGTTTGTAACTTGGCGTAGCAAAAAATTAGAGAATGGATTAAAATCCAGGTCCCTTGATCTGAAGAGACCTATTTTTTTCAATATAATCCCTTCCAATGAACCACTATTTATAAGAATCAGCCATATGCAGTACTCTCAACCTTTTTCTATGTTCACAGTATAGGTCCTAGGACTAGAAACTACCTACTCTTTCACACATTACAATCTATATTTGATGTAGATTTCATCTGTCCATTTGTCTGGGAAATTAATGTATTGTGCCTTGATTTTAACATTCTAAGTTGCAAAGATTCAATCATTTGCTTATGCATAATTATTTATTGATCACTTATTATGCACTAGATCATTTTCTTAAGTGCTAGAGTTATTAGTTAGACCTGGTCTCTGCCTTCGGGAATCTTATATTCTAGAGGATGATAGGCAGAGAAACAGACAAACAAGTAATATAAATAAGAATTGCAGATTGTGATAAGCCTATGAAAAGGATAAGAGAAGCCATGGGACAGCCTTTGACTGTGGGGAGGGAGGGGCTACCAAACGTGACCAGGGAAGACCCTCTTCCCTGAGCAGTGGTTGAGTTGTGAGATAAGCCAGGAGTGAACACATCTGTGGGGACTGTGTTTCTTGAGAGTAGAGCAGATACAATGACCCTGAGATGGCGATAAGAAAAATGAATTTGATGAACAGAAAGTCACCAGAGTGAGTGACTTGATCCCAGGAGGTGGGAGGGTAGGAGGAGGAGTTGAGAGCTGTGGACTAGTCAGGAGATAAACCAAACACGATCTTGTAGACCATGGTCAGAATTTTATTTTGGCTGAAATAGGAATCCATTACAGGGTTGTACATAAGGAAGAGAATCCCCTAACTTCTTCATGGAATACAGATTTTAGAGGGCATGGTAGAAGCAAGGAGGCCAGTGATGTGGTTATTGCCTCTGTCCGGTGCAAGGTGGTGGTAGCATGGGATAAAATGGGAGAGAAAAGCAGAGATAGTAAGAACTGGTAAAATCTTGGAAAATACTTTGGATGGAGAGTTGATGGGACTTGCTGATGGGGTCACTGGGGTCAGAAAAAGAAGGGACTCAAGGATGACTACAAGGTTTTTGACTAAAGCAACTACATGCATTAAGGGGCACTTCCTGAGGGGTGTGTGTGGAGTGGAAGAAAGTGATTCAAAAAGAAGGCAGTGGTTAAATGGTATGAAATATGACTAAGAAGCCAAGTAAAATGAGAAGAGAGAATTTTACATCATGTGCAGCTGTCAGGTCACTGAGTAGATGGTAGGCTGGGCCCTGCACAAGGATCCCTGGCTGAAGAGGTGAGTGGGGCTGAAATCCAAACACTCTGCGCTCCATTCCCCAACACTCTGCGCTCCTTTGTGCCCCAGGCTCAGTCACTTCACACCTGCCTGAAATTTCTTCTGCCTGGAACACTCTCTCACTATTTCCCCTTCCCTCCATCCCTCTCCCCTAAGCCTAATCAATTTCTTCTCATTCCTTTAAGCCTCAGCTTATACAGCTTGGCTTCCACCTAAAAGCCTTTCCTGACTGCCTAAACTTTTGTATTTCTCATAAATAACAGAAGAAATGGAACTAAATCATTCACTTGATGATTAATCCTTCTTGACCCATCTCCCCCGGTACTATGTAAGTTCTTGGTAGACAGAACCATGTCTGGCTTGTTCAACTCATGATTTCCAGTGCCTAGCATGGTACATGACACACAGGAGGCTCTCAATACCTCTTTGATAAATGAATGAATGAATGAACGAATGAATGAAGCCATGTTGAAGCCTTCCTTGCTTTCTGGGAACTGGATTGCCAGACCTAGAATCTTGCCTCACATGGCTCTTCAGTATCAGTCAGATCGATGTGGTTATTGGCAACTTCGAGAAAAGCAGAGATAGTAAGAACTGGTAAAATCTTGGAAAATACTTTGGATGGAGAGTTGATGGGACTTGCTGATGGGGTCACTGGAGTCAGAAAAAGAAGGGACTCAAGGATGACTACAAGGTTTTTGACTAAAGCAACTGCATGCATTAAGGGGCACTTCCTGAGGGGTGTGTGTGGAGTGGAAACCTGGGGAAGAAAGTGATTCAAAAAGAAGGCAGTGGTTAAATGGTATGAAATATGACTAAGAAGCCAAGTAAAATGAGAAGAGAGAATTTTACATCATGTGCAGCTGTCAGGTCACTGAGTAGATGGTAGGCTGGGCCCTGCACAAGGATCCCTGGCTGAAGAGGTGAGTGGGGCTGAAATCCAGCCCCACACCATTCCCCAACACTCTGCGCTCCTTTGTGCCCCAGGCTCAGTCACTTCACACCTGCCTGAAATTTCTTCTGTCTGGAACACTCTCTCACTATTTCCCCTTCCCTCCAGCCCTCTCCCCTAAGCCTAATCAATTTCTTCTCATTCCTTTAAGCCTCAGCTTATACAGCTTGGCTTCCACCTAAAAGCCTTTCCTGACTGCCTAAACTTTTGTATTTCTCATAAATAACAGAAGAAATGGAACTAAATCATTCACTTGATGATTAATCCTTCTTGACCCATCTCCCCCGGTACTATGTAAGTTCTTGGTAGACACTGACCCATCTCCCCCAGTACTATGTAAGTTCTTGGTAGACAGGACGATGTCTGGCTTGTTCAACTCATGATTTCCAGTGCCCAGCATGGTACATGACACACAGGAGGCTCTCAATACCTCTTTGATAAATGAATGAATGAATGAATGAATGAAGCCATGTTGAAGCCTTCCTTGCTTTCTGGGAACTGGATTGCCAGACTTAGAATCTTGCCTCACATGGCTCTTCAGTATCAGTCAGATCGATGTGGTTATTGGCAACTTCCTACACACAGTACTGACTTTTCATCTCCCTAGCCTTACCCTTTGCCCCCAGCACACACAGGTCTGTCACCTCTCTGGCAAGGTGATAGCCCTAGATTGCAGTATCTTCTCCTATTTTTGTTTGTTTGTTTTCATCTGTGATAACATTAAGACTCTTCTGTTGTATTTTCATGTTGCCCAGAAACTCTGCTGTGTCCATGATGAGGGCATGTTGATCACCCAGAATAAGTTATGATTTCTTATTAATATCTGGTGAAATACAAGCGGAAAGAGGTAGCAGGTGGTCTTGTGAGGCAGTGGATTGATCTCAGCATTTTTTCTTCCATTATACCCATGATGTTCACACTCAAAGCATGTTCCCAAAGGTTAGCCATATTTTGACCCCCAAGAGGCTCTTGTCCTACAAAATGAGAGTCCAGGAAATATAAGCATTTAAATAGAAACAATTCAACATGGCTCAGTAAAGGCCATTACTATAGTAGGTTGAGGATTAGTGAAATTTTTCATAAAGTAGAAGCAACTCCACCCTTTTCTCTCCTGTTCAGGAATATACTGGATTGCACATGAACCACAATGATAGAAATCTCATAATAGCCTTGGATGGTTTATTAGTCCATTTCTGTTGCTTATAACAGAATACCTGAGAATGGGTAATTTATAAGGAAAAGAGGTTTATCTGGCTCACAATTCTGGGACAGCTGCATCTGGTGCAGGCCTCAGGCTGCTTCTACTCATGGCAGAAAGTGGCAAGCAGCTGGTGGGTACAAGCAGATCACATGGCAAGAGAAAGCAAGGAGGTGTGTGTGCCAAGGTCTTTTTAAACAACCAGCTCTCATGGGAACTAATAGAGCAAGAACTCACTCATGACTGGACCCCCTTCCCAGGACATTAATACATTCATGAGGGATCCGCCCCCATGACCCAAACCACTCCCAACACTGACACATGGAGGATCAGATTTTGACATGAGTTTTGGGGGGGCAATAACATCCAATAACATCTGCATAACTTCAGATCGGCTATAATAAACATAAAAATGTGTATAATAAACATTAAAAAACCTTGGTTTTATCATAATAGAAACAAACAGGTCTTTATGTTTTATTAAAAATAAGAACCCTATTTCGATAATTACCTTATTATATCTTTCACAAACTTTAATTTTGTAAGGATATCAAATGCTGCAGTGGGAAGTGTGGTTGAGAACGAGTAGAATAGCTGCGGCTCTAATACCCAAATAAATGAAAACAAAGGCTCCTTCTGTCCTTGAGCTGCACCATGACACTTTCTAAGGATTTTTAACAAAATTTTACCAGGTGGGTTTGTGTGGTGATACTAGTTTAGAGGATGAAGAAGATTAGAAATCGGAAATTTGAGTAACATATGGGGAAGTCCAAGGGCAACTCTTTCTCTGATGCTCTGAACAGTGATTCTCAAAGTGTGATCCCCATACCAGCAGTCGTAGCCTCACTTTGGAACACATTAGAAATACAAATGATCAGGCCTCAGCCCAGATACACTGAATCAAAACCCTGGGGAGGGACTGAGCAATTTGCGTTTTAACAAGACCTCCAGGTAATTTTGATGCACACAGCAATTTGAGAACCACTAATCTAGAGTATGAATGTGTTTGCTTACTAAGGAGAGAATGAATATAGGACTTTAAAATATGAAACCAAGTTTAGAAAAATGCAGGGCCCATGATTTCCAATCCACCAAGACACTGAAGAAAATATAGTTATCACAGTGAAAATAGTAGTTAAGGGTCGAGGGCATAAGTGGGTTGCAAGACTTTTCTTCTAAAGCCAAGGGTGCAATTTCTCCAAATGCAAAATTGAAGCAAATTGAAAGTCAAACTATAAAATATGAAATATAATAAAGTTGGCTTCTACACACAGTGTAACTAAATCTATTCAAAACAAAGTTTTGATAATTGGCAGCTGGCACTGAAGTCATCAGAGGTTCTCCCCAATGTCCTAGTTAAAAATTACATAAAATATGCTCATATATAAACTTGTTATGGAGAAGCGTGAGAACATGAAGTAGGGCATAGTTCTTGGATCCTCCCCCAAGAAAGCTGGGAAGCTCTGAAGATCTGAGATAGTTTCCCAAGAGATTAGGATGTAAGGAGAAATCTCTTAGTCTTAAATCCTGGCTCATATCTCCCATGACAGCTGGCAGCACAGGCTGAAGACAGATCCCTGAACCTGGCTATGGGAGCATCAAAAAAGGAACAGGAGGCTTGATCCCCAGTTCTAGAACAGCTTGCACTCAAATGGGGCAGATCAGGCCAATATTTCCAAACCTCCCAAGGGCAAACCACCCGAATTCATTAGGACACCATGGTAGCAAGTAACGAAAATGAATTCCTGTCTAGTTTAAGACAAAAGAAAAAAGGAATTTATTATGAGTCTATAGAGGTGTCTTATCAAGGGCAGAAATTGATGGGACTTCAAGGTGCAGCTAGACCTAGGAAGTTGAATGGAATTCTCTATTTCTTCCTTTCTTTTAGCTCTGTCTCCATGGGCCTTTTTCATTCTTTACTTTCTCCGTATCTCTGGAGCACATGGCTGAATTTGGCCACCCTCAGTTTGGTCTACATACTGTCATCTGAAATCACATAGTCAGTTAGCCAGATTATTCTCTTTTGGTGCTAATTACAGATTAGTAGGAAAGAGAATCTTTTTGACCCTGTGTGTGTCATGTTCAGTCTTGGCCCAATCTGCTCTTACTGGTGAGGGTACAGTCATTAGTTACAGAAGTGACTGCTAGACCCTGTGCCAATAGAGGGGAATGGGAGCAGGACATTGACAGTATAATATGGGAGTAGATGACTCTTTATTTGGAAAGATACCTTAAGATGATTACTATCCTATCTGAAAAGTATACCACCAAAGATAAACCAATTGTCTCTGTTTATCTGAAAAACTTTGAGGGAAAGGGAGGTTAAAGCAGCTAATCTGGAGAGTTTGCAAGAGATGTTAGAAGCCTCTCTTATAGCAATGATTCTCAATATATTGGTGTATTGGGATGAATTGAGAAGCAAATAAATGAACACTCACCAAAGCTTGCAATCTTTGACCTAACTCAACTACTAAACTAGTATGTTTGTACAAAATCTACATGGTGAAATAGTATAGAAAGTCTTTGGAAAGTACCATGGTGCAACCATTGTTTTCATATTTGAGTATTAAAGCCAAAGTTACACAGTTCATTCCCAAAAGCTTTTTTTTTAACTGCAGGATTTGATATCCTTAAAGTTTAAAGTAGATGTCCATATGTAGAAGAATGAAACTAGACCTATACTAAAATCAACACAAAATGGATTAAAGACTTATATTAAAAACCTGAAACTATAAAACTACTAAAAAGAAACAATTCAGGAAGTAGGACTGGGCAAAGACTAGAACAAGACCCCAAAAGTACAGGCAACAAAAGAAAAAATAAACAAATTGGAATATATCAAACTAAAAATATTCTGCACAGCAAAAGAAACAATTAACAGAATGAAAAGACAACCTACAGAATGGGAGAAAACATTTGCAATTGTGCATCTGACAAGGGATTAATATCAAGAACATACAAGGAACTCAAACAACCTAATAGTAAAAAACAAGTAACATGATTAAAAAATGGGCAAAGGAGGCGAATAGGCATTTCTCAAAGGAAGATACACAAATGGCAACAGACACATGAAACTATGCTCAGCATCATTCAGCATCAGGGAAATGCAAATCAAAACCACATGGAGATGTCATCTTACCTCAGCTAGACTAGCTATCATCAAAAAGACAGAATAATAAATGCTAGTGAGAATGTGGAGAAAGGGGACCTCTTCTATACTGTTGGTGGGGTTGTAAATTAGCACAGTCATTATGAAAAACAGTGTGGAGGTTTCTCAAACAACTACAGATAGAACTTCCATATGATCCACTTCTGGGTAGATACCCAAAGGAGTGGAAATCATCATGTCAAGGGGATACCTGCACTCCCATGTTTATCGCAGCTCTAGTTACAATAGCTAAGAGTTGGAACCAATCTAAATGTCCATCGACAGATGACTGGATAAGGGAAATGTGGTACACATACGCAGTGGAATACTACTCTGCCATAAAAGGGAATGAAATTCTGCCATTTGCAGCAACATGGATGAACTTAGAGAAAATTATGTGAAGTGAAATAAGCCAGGTACAGAAAGAGAAATACTGCATGTTCTCACTCATAAGTGAGAGCTGAAAACAAAACAAAAACAAAGAATACAAAAATCTCATGATTCCTTGAACTTTCAAAAGAACAGAATTGAGGTTACCAGAGGAGAGAAGAGAGAGGGTGAGGTGGGCTAGGGAGAAATTGTTAAAGGGCCACAAAAAATGTTTACATCGTGTAGTGAGAGAAATAAATAAATAAGTAATAAAAAAATCAGAAGCACGCACAAACATTCTTGACAAATGTAGCAGGACAGCTATGACAATAGAGATTTCCTTGAGCAAAAAGGTCTTTTTGTTCTTCCTATCATGGTGAAACCAAGATTTTTGACAGATTGTCAGGATTCAATGTAAACAAGTTGGAGAGCTGTTAACATGGACTACCTTGAATGGATGACTAAGATTTGCTTGAAATTTTCCACTATTATCATAAAGAGGAATAATTGTAAATGTAGTTTTATTGGGACAAAAAGTATTTATATAGAATTTAAACTTTTTGATTTAGTAATGAGACATGCCTGTTGACCTTTTATTGAAAAAGTATCTTAAAGTATTATGTAGAATTCACTTTCCTTTAAAGTCTCACAAAAATCATCTGGATAAGTAGGTATTTTTCATAATATATTTTTGTACATATGCATGTGATTTTAGTAATTCTAGATCTTCCTCTCTGTTGACCCTTTTAGTTTTTGTTCTACCACTTTATGAGTATGTCTGTGAAAATACGTCTCACTGTATAGCATAACCAATCACTCCCACAAACTGTCTTACAAAATAGTATCTTGAAATCAGATAATACCTTGGAATTGGAACGAATTCCCCCTTTCAAGGTTAGGCTGAAAGAAAGCAATCAATTGGCCTGCCGATACGTAGAGTTATTCCATCTCCTGGCAGAGATCTCTTTGACTCTATAATGGGCCCTGGAATTTCTAACTATGATTCAACTGTGAGGCTGGTAAAAGAAAATTATTTGGATTGAATGGCAAATTAAACCATTCTAAGTCAACAGCATCTTAGTCTCAGTTACTTTGTTAGATTTTAATACAACCAAAACCAGAGCTTTAAGGGAATGGGATACATATATGGTATGTTTTGATGGAAGAAAAGTTAAAGGAAAAGGTTGAGGACATGGGGTAGGGGTCCTACTGGAAGGGCATCCCAATGGATAAAATCCATGAAAGACCCATGAAAATAGAATTTGGAGACTTCACAGACTTGAAAAGAACACAGAGTAGAGAATTGAGGAGCTGGTCTATTCAACCACTTTACAAAATACTGGGCTCATTCTATAGTGCAGTTACTCATAAAACAAATGCATTCCACAAATTCTAATTGAGTATGATTACAGACGTAACACGATTCCAGGCAGTGGAACAAGGGGGAAACAAACAAAAAAACTTAGCTTGGTATCTAAGATTAACACGTATTTCCTAACTTAACATCCAGAATAACCCCAACCAGTCTAAGTTGTCTCTTGGTCCAGGAAAGGTTATGCCATAAATCAAAATAAAGACACATCTTTAGGAGAACCTCATTGCTATCAAGGATGCTCTGAACTTGTAGGAGTGCATCAGTTAAGTGTTTCTCACTCAGGTGCTGGTTTCTTTTGGCTGTTGGGCTTAATGTAATAGTTTTTGTTGAGGAAACTTGTCTTGGATCCCAGCTGCTGGAATCAAACCCGCAGAGATAAGAGACATCAACTTCCTTCTTCTGCACTTTCTCTCTGATTAAAGACAGTTTGGTGAACATGGTGGTGGTGATGGGGGGAAAGGGGATCTCACGGAGGCTCGGCAAACTCAGCAGCATCCTCCAATCCTTTCCTTGTTTGCTGGTCAGAAAACTGTGACTCAGATTACCGTGGTTTGGGAATTGAAATCCTGACATGAACAATTAAATTCTGTATTTATATTTCTAGCAATTTCATCTTGTCATTTGTGGTTTTCTTCAAATTACAAAACAATTAAATGAAGAATTTGGCAAAGAAATTGAACCAGATGCAAGTTTCGTGCCCCCCTCCCCCCGCCATTCCCTTTTAATGGCAGGAAAAAGAATGTAATTTAAGTCTTCCCAGCTCTTCAGCTGTGGAACAGCTGAACAGGCATCTTGAAGGAGAAAGTGTCTCTTTCACTAAAGACTGTGATGTAGTGTTTTATCTGCAATGTTGAAGAGGAAAGCCCTTGAAGTACAGAATTCCCTAAGAGAAATGAAACACACATACTCCAACCACAGCATTTATTATCCTGACATTGCAATTTAGTAAACAAAATGTACAAAAAGTGTCATTCTGGTCTACCTATTAGTAGACACACATATGAGGGTTCCTTTAAAATATAATGAAGCTGAAAATTTATTCTTAAATACAAATTAAGCTCTAATATCTGAGCTGGTCTAATACATGCCAAATGATATCATCATTTGGTGAATACTCAGAATTTTAATTTTCTTCTACAGCTGGGTGTACCTCTCACCCTCTCTATATCCATTTCATCAGAGAAATAGAGTTGATGGATTTAGATTTACCACCTGCATAAATTCATTACACCTCTTAAAAATTCTTCAGTTCATAGCACTAGCAAGGCATCTGATAAGCCCAGAACGCTCATATAGAGCCTTAGAGGATGAACTCCATGCTATTTGTGAGCAGAACATCTCCAATCGGGTATCAAGTGCAGACAATTTAAAAGACAATATATATCATCCAAAGAAAGGTTGCAGAAAGTTTGGCTGAGCACTTCTAAAAGTTAAACCCGAGGTGTCACGTTACATTTTATCCTGAAAGAGGCAACAGAGCCTCTGCATAATGATTTCCTATGCTGAATTACACAGAGAAAGAACTTTTCCATTTTTCCTGACCTGTAACTTAATATCAGGCAAAAAGCCTATTAGGTGGAGGAAATGCTATTTGCTTGAGTGGTTCCATTTTTGTTACCACCCCTCCTCCACCTTAGCCCCAACAGGCACAATGACTTAGAACAAAGAAAAGTAACCTTTCTGAATCTTGCCTCTCCTTCTAAGGAATAAGATGAGGTGGGGAAAGCACAGTTTTTGGCAGCAATGGGTTCTACTAATACTGGCATGAAACTTGTTAGCCATGGGGCCGGCCCGGTGGCGCACTCAGTAGAGTGCGGCGCTTGGGAGTGCAGTGGCGCTCCCGCCGAGGGTTTGGATCCCATATAGAGACCAGTCCGCTCACTGGTTGAGTGTGGTGCGGGTACGACACCAAAGGTTGCGATCCTGTTGCCGGTCACGGTACGGGCGCGACACTGAGGGTTGTGATCCTGTTACCGGTCACGAAAAAAGACAAAAAGAACCAATAAAAGGCAAGCAATTAATTACATGTCCACACTAATGGGCATTGTCCTTGGTGATACTTGTGTTTGGAAACAGGGCATTTATAAAGCAAAGTGGTCACCAGGAGGAAACTTTTACAATGAAACACTTTTAGTGATTGGCATCACTAGACTAGATGAAAACAATGAATTCCATGATTTTTCAGTACACCTCTACATGATTAAAATTAAGGTGTGGTTTTGTTTTAAGAGGGCAAGTAGCCAGCAACACAAGAGGAAAGCAAAGAGAGGAATGTTTTGCCAAAGTCACACTTTCTTGATTTACTTTTTAATAAAAATTAAGAGGAATACTGCCAAGATTTTTTCTATTTGTCATTAACTTGTATCATTTTCTATCACCATCACCAGCCTTAGGAATCTACCTCCAACTCTTGTTTGACTGTATTCCAAGCTCCTTTTGTTCTGGTGCTGCCTGTCTGGTTTGACTAATGTCCCTAAGATCATCAGGGACCCAAAATGGGGTTGTTTGTTTTTTAAATGTGTGTTTGATTTTATTTCTGTTTATTAAAGGGAACATTCCCTTCCCCCAATAGCTTTCCTTTTGTTAGTTTACAGAAAATGCTCAGGTTCCATTTCTACAAGCGTGATCCCCATGTGACTCATACTTACGCTTAGTACATTACAGCCCTGCATTAAAATGTCAGTGGCATCAGGAAGGGACATCACTTTAATCTCTTATCAATTATCACTGACTCAGTATGAATCAGATTGTCTGCCTCATATTTAGAAAAGCTAACCACTTCCTCCTCTGATGGTCATTGTATATTCCAGTTTTTCTAAGCACTTTTTAATTTCATGTAATTTTACTCTTCTCAAAAGGGTGATTCATTAAACTTTTACCTACTTATGATTTTATTTGTATGCAAGTTGAAATGTTGATAGAAAAAAAAAATATATCCTGTGTCGAAGCTGTCAAAGCATGTGTCCCAGGCCTGAGGAGTTTGCATGTCACCAGCTTTCAGCAGTCACAGAGCTGTGCCATAGTGGCCTGCACACACAGCCAAACTCCCTCCCCAGACAATGCCTCGTCACAAGCAAAGGCCATAGCTGGTGCTCAGTAAATGTTTATTGCATGATTAGTGGAGAATAGGATTCTAAGTTAACCACTAAGTCTAGATTTTAAAAATAAATGAACCCAACAACATGTCAACCAGTCTGGGGAAGTGTGACCTGACAGAATTACTGGAGACCGAGTTGTTCCCATCAACAGGCAGCACCGGGAGACTTCTTGAGCAATGGTTCTCAACTGCAAACAGTCTTGCCCCCTGTGAAATTTTTTGCAATGCCTGGAGACTTTTTTTTTTTTTTGCTTTTCACAACTGAGAGGGTGCTACTGGCATTAGTGGGTAGAGACCAGGAATGCTGCTAAACATCTTACACTGCACAGGACAAACCCTCACAACAAAGAATTATCTGGCCCAAAATAGTGATAGTGCTGAGGTTGAGAAACCCTGTTCTAGAGCACTGAGTAAGTGAATTAAGTAGGAGAGGTAGGGGTGGAGCTGAAACAAAACATAATAAAAATAACATGTACTGTGTGTCCTGGGCTCTGAGCTAGGGGTTTTGCGTACATCCTCTCCTTTAATCCTGACAACAAATCCTTGTAGTTGTTATTATTGCACTATTTTATGAATGAAGAAACTGAGGCTACTTATTCAAAGTCATACAGTTGGCAAATAGTAGAGCTGGCATTTGAGCCCAGGATCTCTTAATCCCTTAACCAACCCCACAAACTGTCTATGCTGGAGTTTTTTTAATCAGGTTCTTACTTTCAATTAATGAAATTAAAGGCAGCATGTAATAGCATGTTAAAGTGCATTAAGAGCATTATGATGAGAAAAGAGAAACAGAATTATAAACGATGCCCAAAGTGAAAACCACACATCGAAATGCAATGACTAAAGTTGGTCTTCAAAGTTGGCTTTGACTTCCCAAGTGGGCAAAGCAGAAGAAATCGTGATCAGTTATCAACGCACATTGTTCATAGCATGAAAAACCCACCAGTGGCTCAGTATAGCCAATGTGTCCCAGCTCAGAAGCTGAAATTTCTGAGTCCTTATAAGTAGGCCATGACCTGTATCCTCAAGAATATCTCTACAATAAATGAAATAGTAAGTTTTGTTTGGTCATTTCTCTCAGCTTTCCTTAGTGCAAGAATCTGAAACAGTTTGTTAAAGGGATGGATTGTACATGGGCCATAAGAGAGTGGTCCAAATGTGCCAACCTGTCATAGTCTGACTTAGTAGGTCAGTGTCCAAACCAGGAGGATGGGTGGGCGGCAGCACCATGCATCAGTCCTCCAGGGATATGGCTCCTCACTTGCCTTTTGAGAACTCAGTTTCCACGTATGTAAGATGGAAAGGTGAATAGCATCTTTCTTGTATGGCAACTGTTTATACCTTTTAAATTCATTCACTAAATATTAATTGGGTGCTTTCTGAGTGTTGGCCACTGGGCTGGGGTCTGCACCTAGTTTACAAAGACAAACATGACAGACAGAATCCCTTTGCCACAGAATTGTAGCTTAATGGAGGAGAAAGAGATTCACCCACACATGCAACACAAAATCACACATTCGACAAGTATTTACTGAGCCCCTACAGTGGGTTAGGCACTGTTATGCACTGGGTATACAGTATTTATCATTTTGTTGTTGTTGTTGTTGTTAAAACTAATCACTCTAAACAATTCTTTTGTTTGTTTGTTTTTTGCACCAAGGGCTGAGTGAAACACCCAAGTGACCAAGTAGAGCAGATACAAATGAGGAGTCTTGCTAGGGCTGCCACCTGTTCTTGTAAAGGTCTGCACTTTTACTTGAGGATGCACCATTCACACTGTAGTCTGACTGAGTGATGTGCTGGAGATGGGCAGTGCCCAGCCTGGACTGCAGGACTCCCTGGCACTTGGATCCTGACTCCAGGCTACAAAAATCATTTGGGGTGGTCCTGATAAAGTCCATACCAAGCATCTACAAGATGGGATCATATAGACATGCACATTACAAAGTCATGATATTCCTTTGACTGTTCAGTGTTGAATCTAGCAGTTCCACGAATCCAATTTGCTCAGTCAATATTACTAACATCCTCTGTCATTCTGCTCTGGCAGAAGGTTGTCTTTCCTCCCTGATCACTGAGACTTAATAGATTCATTTCCCTTCTCAATGGAAGCTCTACCAAGAGAAAAGGGAAAGAGAATGCATTTTGTCACCTCTGAGCTAAAACCATTATATTTCTCTAAAAGCAACAATCTTTAGACATTACAATGGCATGTGCAAGGCACCACATAGCGTTTGTTTTAACTGGTGTGCTTTGTCAATTCCACCCTGATTGGATTGATTCTTCTCCAGAAATCTCACCAAATCGAGTTTGATTTTCCCTATGAAATGACATTTGGCTGAACAAACATGTTTGGGCGTATCGAAGGACAGAATGAAGAACACTAGCTTTTCTATGATATGAGTATAAGCCCAGACCGGATGAGAAACATCAGATGCCTTCAAACTCCCTCTGCTTTCCCCCAAAGAGTTCAAAAGGTCTAATTCTTTCCCACTTAGGTTCTGCCCATTCCCAGATCTGAGCTGGGAAAGGAGAATGCAAGAGTTTATTTTAAATTATATTTGGCTCTAAAAATCCACTGTGTCTTCAATTCTGAAAATGAAAGAAAGAGAAGTATAATTATCTGAAAAGATAAAAAAAAGGCCGTGCTCTTTAAAATCAAACTATAATCTGTAGTTGTTTTGTTATCATTACTACTAACACTACCTAGTGTACTATTAGACAAGATATATTATCCAGATAGCCTACTTGACCCCTAGGGAATTTCTATTCTAAGACAAGCAAATGTTGATATGGATCTCATTGATGTTCAAATGAAGCTCAAAGAGCTACAGATATAAGAAGTTTAAAAAAATAAAACTATCCTGGTAAGAGTAGATATAGTTAATAATATGACAGGAAGGGCCGACCCCGTGGCTCACTCGGGTGAGTGCGTGCTGGGAGCACAGCGGCGCTCCCGCTGCGGGTTCGGATCCTATATAGGGATGGCCGGTGCGCTCACTGGCTGAGCGTGGTGCGGACGACACCAAGCCGAGGGTTGCGATCCCCTTACTGATCACAATGATAATAATAATAATAATAATAATAATAATAATAATTATTATTATTATTATTATTATTATTAAATATGACAGAAGATTCATGAATTTTGTTGATAACTTATTTTCAAAACTAAACATAAAGTTAGAGCTTGTTTTTTAATCAATGGCTAGTAAATAAAAATGAGTTTCTAGTTTTTATAATAAGTTTGATTTTCAGAGGTTTTATATTTCCTACCCAGAAAACAAGTTCCATTAACACTTTCAAAGAACAATATTTCTGATTAAAGGATGCCAGACTTTGATTTTTAAAAAAAAGCAGTACAAAGTTACAGTTTGGAATAATAAGTTCTTGTACTGTAGGGTGACAATAGTTAATAACACTGTGTTGTATATTTCAAGATAGCTAGAAAAGAGGATCTTAAATGTTACAACTACAAAGAAATGATAAATGTTTAGGTGATAGATGTGCTAACAATTCCAGTTAGATCATACAATATATGCATGTATTGAAACAACTAACTACTCACAAACATGTACAATGAAAAAAAATCTTAACAATGGAAAAACCAATAATTGTGCAATTAATTAAATGGATTATTCCTTTTGTACCATTATGAACAAATGCTAGTTATAGCATTAATTGTGACAATGATATGACAGTTGATGCCTAGGATATGAGTTATCTAGGTTGTGTTTTGTGATTTTCTTTAAAGAGGCATATAATGAATATGGCAAAGTAGCTGTCATTAATTACCTTTCACTTAATGAAGGGAATACTCATGGGGAAGCACAGTAGGATTTTAGACTAGGTCCATTCTTGTCTACCTACTTTAAAAACTAACATGAAAGGAATTAAACTAAGTATTTTGTTTTGGTTGCTTTCAGTCAATTCAGCTATCACACTATCTAACGAGCATTAAGAGCTTTCTCTTGAGTGATGTCTTCCAGAACAAGACCAGCAAAGAAGAATTAATTGGCCTTTAAGGAGGAAATCGGATGCTTCATCTTCTACCTTGTTGTTCTTTCAACACTGACATTAAAATAACATGTAGAGATATTTCTCCACGTATTTTAATAAGAGCACATTTTTAATTGTATTAAAAGCATTAGAGTAGTACCTGAAAATAGAATATCCCTAACATGTTAAGTTCTGTATCCCTAAGACGTTAGGGTCGTATCAAACAACAGTTGTTTATTTATGAGCTCAATTTATTTTTCACTTTGCAATTATGTAAAAATAGCAATAACATGGCAAGTGAGATGATGCAATTGATCCACATGCTGAATTATTCATTCTATGTCAGTTGTTGACTTCACATCAGACATCTCCCAATGTACAGTACATAAATCATGATGAACCTTTTTGCCAGAACCCCTCAAAGAACCTGTCCAATGCTCTTTGTGTTCATTTATGCACACAGCCTGGAATTCCTGGTATCCCCTTACCTATGTCCAAAGTGATGCCATATATCAAATGCTGAAGGGCGGGGCTCCAGAAAATAGTCTCCAGGAAGTGACGTTCTACTCTAAGGAAGTTTAGTTAGAAAGATGATTGATCACACAAGTATGTTCTTCTAGATTCACTATGTAATAATACTCATAGCACCAAAAATCTCAGTAACATAAAAATGACCCTGGTGTAATGTGGTTACTTATTTATTTTTTAAAAAAATATGACCAGTAAGGGGATCCCAAACTTTGACTTGGTGTTGTCAGCACCACGCTCTCTGAAGTGAGCCAATCGGCCATCCCTATACAGGGATCCGAACCCATGGCCTTGGTGTTATCAGCACCACACTCTCCCAAGTGAACCATGGGCCAGCCCTTGGGGGGTTATTTTGAATAGTTGGAGTATAGGTCCTAACCTGACCAGGGTTTCTAGAATGGTCTCCACCATGGACCAGACTGAACCCATTGCCTTCTTGCAAATGCATTGGGTGAGCTTAAAGGGTACTTGATTATAGAAGACTTCTCTCCTTATGCAGAATAAGTTAGGGCCCCCACTATAAGATTTCACAGTGCCTGTACTTTCTCTTACAGCATGTCCCACCATGATACTTAATTTGAGTATTACTACTGGCATGAGGTCATTTGCCACTAGACTAAGCACCTCCATACCTCTACTTCCCAGTCTCCTTGCCTAATTACTGGCATATAAAACACACTTGGTAAAAATTTTTTGACTATATAAGTAAAAACCATTCTTACCACTCAGCTACAGCTCTCTTGGCCACTGAAATTCTCTTCATAGATGAAGGGATGTTTGTTAACCTTTAAACAAATACACTTTAAAACATCAAATAAAACCCCATCATCTCATCTTCTATTATTTTCTAAACTTTTCATATGTGACTGGTTTGCAAAAATGCTAACTCAACTTAGGCGATTTCACCCAGGGAATAAAGCACCACTTCTTAAGGAATCTTTCCCATTAGAATACTGTGTCTCGGGCCAGCCCTGTGGCGCACTGGAGAGTGTGCCGCTTGGGAGCGCGGTGGCGCTCCCACCAAGGGTTTGGATCCCATGTGGAGACCGGTTCCCGCTCACTGGCTGAGCGCGGTGCGGGCGCAACATCGAGGGTTGCGATCCCGTTGCCGGTCCCCGGTATGAGTGTAACACCAAGGGTTGCGATTCCGTTACCGGTCAGTAAAAAAAGACAAAAAAAAAAAAAAAAGAATACTGTGTCTCTGTCTTGGTCTCAAACAGCTGAATTTCCAATATCCTAAGCAGGTCTACTAGTTTGAGATAAAAAGGACATATTTTCATGGACAAAAATCCCCCCTATTCTACACCCAAATGCTAAGCATGGTTGTTTTGGGGTGGTAAGATGATGGGTGATTTAAAAAATTTTTTTCTGTATTTTCCATATGAACTTAACATAGGAATTTCTTTTCTTTTTTTTTTTTTTTGTCTTTTTTCGTGTCCGGCAACGGATCGCAACCCTCAGTGTCGCGCCCGTACCGGACCGGGACCAGCAACGGGATCGCAACCCTTGGTGCTACGCCCGCACCTCGCTCAGCCAGTGAGCGGGAACTGGTCTGTATGTGGGATCCGAACCCTCGGCGGGAGCGCTGCCGCACTCCCAAGTGGCGCACTGTAGCAGTGCGCCACCGGGCCGGCCCAACATAGGAATTTCTTACTTTTAGAGGCAGAGAAAAAAAATTAACTGTTAAATGATGTATTTCCAGTCAAAAGATCTATATTAGCAAAGCCAGCAATGATTAGGCTATGGACTTGGTAAAACATGAGATAACCATATCTATTTGGTAAGGTAAACTTTGGTCTATGAGTTTCCCCTAAATGCCCATAGCAATAGTATCATTTACAAAGTCACTGTCAGAAATTCAGATATCAATAAACTTCTGTCATTAGTTTTAACAGTTAATTTTAGTATTCTTGTTCATCTACTGCCTTCTCTCTAATACCAAGTACCTGGCACATAGTAGGCACTCAATACCTATTGGTTGAAATATAACATGAGTGAATAAATTTCTTCATCAGAAAAGCTGAGTTCAAAGAAGTTAAATTACTCAAAGAGGCATCATCACTCAAAGTGCACTGTTGGATATTCCCGAAGTGTCTGATCTTCGTTTCCAAGTGTGCCCATGCCCTTATTCATCGAAACTCCTGATTTTCTACGGTGTATTTGGCAGACACATGACAATAAGGCATTGCCGTCAGATGCGCCAGACTCATTCCCTCATCCTGTCCCACCTTTACTACTGGCCAAGCACTGGAATTCAAACACGGGGCAAAATGCAGAGGAGTCTTGCCGAGTGCTAAGGGTGTCCTTCTTTGCCTGGCTGCCAGTGGCTGGGATTTGGGTGCTGGGGCATCTGTGGTGGTTGTGGATTTGGGTTGAGTGATTCCTGCTGAACACACTGTGCATAATTCTAGCAATGTCGCTGCATGCTGTTGCTCTGCTCTTTCTTCTCTCTGGGTCATGTTTCCAGCCACAGATGATTAGTAATAAACACTAATCAGTAAACTGGTTCAAAAAACAATGCCAAAGCCAAGGTCTGCCAAAAGCGCACTAATAGGATACTGAGTTCTGATTTTAATTAGGCCTGGACTTTTGCTTTTTAAGTGGATATGGGGGAAGAGGGTGGGGGAATAAAAAAAGAAAAACAACGGGAGGGAACTGATCCTCTGGCAGATTAAGCATCATCAATCTTTCTCATTTTCTATAGTTATAAAATAAAGTCTTAGAAAGTTTATGCCACATTATTTATTTCCACATGTAGGTATGTAATGGAGGTTGGATCTCCAGAAGGCTCAAATTGTGGTCTTGCTTCCTCATGCTTGGTGGATTTCCATGTCGGTTTGTTGATAATATATACATATTTTTAAACACTGCCAGTCTATAAATACACCTGCACTCTGGAGAACTTTCTCAGACACATTCCCCATTACCCCAGACATAAGGAGGAGAAACCATCTTTCTGAGTTAAGATAGCCAGTGGGAAAGATTGTGATGTTTATGCTTAGCCACATCGAAATTTCATCTTATAAGAGGACCATTAAAATGAGAAGCTTTAGCTCTGTGTTTAATTCTACAGCATTCAACTGAGAATATTTCTTACATCCATTTGTTCTCTTCCCTTACAGTCTTTGGCCACAAAATCCACTACATACAAACTTGATCTATGTTTTGACCATATTTTATCATAGGATACACTAAATCCTTGAACATCCAAATTTATATTTCTTCTCCTTGCAGAAGGAACATCATTGCCATCATCATTACCATCATCGTATTTAACACTGAGTTCTTACTACGTGCAAGGCACTGGACCAAATAATTTTAGCATGTCATTTAATCCTCACTAAGGTTCTATGAGGTAGATATTATCATTACCTCCATTTTACAGATGAGGAAATCAAGGCTTAGAGAGGTTAAATAACTTGTTCAATGTCACACAGCTTATGAAAAGCAGAGCTAAATGCCAATGCAGGTTTCAATTCAGAGATAATGCTCTTAAACACCAGGAAAGAATCAAAAGCTTAATGAATCATAGCATGTCAAAGGAAGAGGAGACCTTGAAGTTCATTTGTTCCTGAGCTCCTTGATGTAAGCGACATGCTAAACTCATGTGGGAAACTTTTATAAAGGTGGACTCTAGTGTCAATTGACACAGAATCTCAGTTCAGCGGGCCTGAGTATTGGTATCTTATGAAAGGTCCTCAGATGATTCTAATTGAAGCTGGGTTTAGATTTGGTTCCCAAATTTCACCAAAGACTATATCATCTGAATTGCTTTTTTTAAATATAATGGTTTTATTGGGATGTAATACACATACATGCAGTTCATGCATTGGAAGTATACAATTTGGTGGTATCCAGCATAGTCACAGAGTTGCACAACCATTACTACAATCAATTTAGGACAATTTCATAACTGCTCCCCAAAAATCCCATCTCTGCTAGTGACTAGCAGTCACTCCCATCTCCCCCATCTCTTCCAGCCCTGGGCAACTGCTATTCTACTTTTTGTTTCTCTATATTTGCCTGTTTTGAACATTTAATATAAATGGATTCATATCATATGTGATCTTTGTGACTGGCTTCTTTCACTTAGTGTAATGTTTCCAAGTTTCATCCATTTTCTAGCACATACTTCATTCTTTTTAAGGGCTGAATAATGTTTCTTTGTATTGGCATACCACATTTTACTTTTTTTGCCACCTTTTCAAAAATACTTATTCCTTAGACCTACTTTATTAGAATATTTGGGATGGGGCACAAGTATTCTAATTATGATCCTAATTTGGTAATTATTGAATTTATATTCATCCACTTACCACATGCAAAACATCTTCTCAAATATTTTGCTTAAGTATATCCCCTAAAGAACTTCTGGTTGTTGACTATTCCGACTGTGGCCAATATTGCCAGAAAGTTCTCCCTTGGCGGGCCGGCCTGGTGGTGCACTGTAGCAGTGCGCCGCTTGGGAGCGCGGCGGCGCTCCCGCCCAAGGGTTCGGATCCCACATACAGACCGGTTCCCGCTCCACTTGGGAGCGCGGTGGCGCTCCCGCCCAAGGGTTTGGATCCCACATACAGACCGGTTCCCGCTCACTGGCTGAGCGAGGTGTGGGCGCAACGTCGAGGGTTGCGGTCCCATTGCCAGTCCGACGGGCGCGACACAGAGGGTTGCGATCCGTTGCCGGACACGAAAAAAAAAAAGGGAAAAAAAAGAAAGTTCTCCCTTGGCTTAAGTCGAAAATATTTTTTCCTAAAAAAAGAGACCTTTTTTCCTGCTGGTCCTGGTTTCCCTTGTGGAACCACATGTACATTATGTACCATTTCTTGT